>NC_054060.1:69988954-70141323 GCF_017639655.2 Falco naumanni
CTGCGAGAAAGCGTGAGATCCCGTTGTCTGAGGTTCAAGAGAGTGAGACTGACACTTCAGTGACTAAGTAAGGTGTCTCTGTCTTTGATGTTAGGCAAGATCTAAATAAAACAAAAAAATAAATAAATAGGGGATTTGGTGTGGGGAATGGGAGCTACAGAGCTGAAGAGTTGGCCACCAAAAGTAGCTGGTTTGCCTGCTGGCCAGTGAAAGTGCAGACGACCCTCCTATGGAAGAGGGTGGCGAGGGAGAACAAAGAACTTCCAAGAATATTAGGAGAGCAATGGACTGGGATATCAGCTGTGGGGTTTCTTCTTCTTTCTGTGGTGTATTTATTCAGCAGTGCAGGGGAAAAAAAACAACTTGTCAGTCCCAAGCCAGAGCAGGGTGACTGTCATCATCAAGGCAACACATCTCACCATTGCTGTCCTCCTGGGTCGATACAGTGTAAGGATCAATACGAGAAGATGCTGGAAGAGCTGAACCGCTACAATCCCCGCTACATGGAGGACATGGAGCAAGTGTTTGAAGGCTGTCAGGAAGCAGAGCGCAAGCGGTTGTGCTTCTTTAAGGAGATGTTCCTGAACTTGCACCAGCATCTCAACCTTTCCACCAGTGAAAGGTACCAGCTCTGAGACAGCGGGAATTCCACCAACCTGGGATGCCCTGGGCTCTGGCGGGAGGTACCAGTTGTGGTGTCTGTGAAAGGGAGCTGCCTGCTTGCACCTCACAGGTCTTGCTCCTTCCCCTTCCAGGTGTGTCTTAGAACAGTCCCTTTAGACTGACCAGTTCTGGGGTGTCTGGTGGTGGACAGTGCCAGGTTCCCCAGCGGGGATTCTTTCTGCCCCTGAACTCTTCTGCTACTGTCCAGTACTGTCCTGTGGATGTGTTTCTATTCCATGAAATGCCTCCATGTTGCTATATGTAATCCCAGTCTGAGGATTGCAGCTCTGTTGCCTTCTAGTATCTATTACACTCATTCTGCCCTGAGTAAAGAGGCCTTTTGAGAGATAACGATCACCGTAAGCCCACAAGCTGCCCTAAGTAGGAGTTACATGGGGGAAATAGGTGCAGCCAAAAGTCGTCTGTGCTCCTGTGCTTTTAAGGTGGAGCTACCTAATCTGCGACACCTCCCAGCCTGTGTACAAGAATGTGCCAGGCTCCTTCAACGCTCACTTGATGAGCTGTGCTGAGAGCTGGCAGATGTTTGCCACTGCCACACCAAACAAGCCTGTCCTGTTTGCCAAGCTAGCTCTTCTGTAGGGGTGGCTCTGTTCTCCTAGGGTCAAACAGATGCTGGTCTAGCATCCTTAATCCTGTGGGATTTCAGATGGTATGTAATTGTGCATGAGGTTACACTCCTCCTTCCTATTTGACTTTTGGGAAACTGCTGAGGGACTTGGTTACTGGTGGTTCTGTCTGTTCCTGGTCGTAGCTTTCATGCGTTGTATCGAGATCTCTACCAAGTCATCATGGCTGCGGACAACCAGGAGGACCTGAAGTGGTGGCGCAACACTCATGGACCAGGCATGGCGATGAATTGGCCTCAGTTTGAGGTGATGTAGCATTCTAGAGTGTATTATTACTATTTCAGACATTTAGCTGCTTTACTGAAATCGGTGGATTGCTAGTCTGGTGTTGGAAGGACCTTGTCTTTGTTTGACAGGCCCAGGATATTTGGCTCTTCTAAAACTTCTGTTGTGTTGCAAGCTCTGTGCCCAAAGGGACGCGTGCAACCCTGCCAAACAGCAAATACTCTAGCCATCCAGCTGCAAGGTCAAAGAACAGAAGGTGGTGCTCAGGGCCTTGGGACAAGTTCCTAACAGCTCCTCTTGTTGCACCTTGGGATTCAACAGGAGTGAGCCTGCTGTGCCAGCAAGGCTGACCAGCCCAGCCACAGCTGCAGTATGACCTGGTGTTCTGTCCTTCTGTATTGGTCAGAAAAGATGCACAGAGCTTTTGTATCGGAGTGGCTTGATGGTGTTACTGCTTTTCCCTGAACAGGAATGGTCCCTTGAAACACAGCGGGCAATCACCAAGAAGGAGAAGAGTGGCAAAATGGCTGACGATGTCACGCTGACCAGCATCTTGCCTACACGAGATGGTGTTGTCTCTCAGACCCCTCTGCAGACAAGGCAAAAGTAAGGGCTGGAGTCTGGGGGACATCGGTCCTGATGCAAAGCACAGTCCTGCCCAGGGTCATGAATGAGTTGGACTGATGGCCGTGATCTCTCCCTTAACCTCCTGTCTCTTGCCCATGCCGCTCTGGAAGAGACAATGTAGAAAAAATGGGGGTTAGGGTAGCTGCTTGGTTTCGTTGGGTGGTGGGGTTTTTTTTGTCTAACATGTACTGCCTCACAAGGTACCTTCCTTGTACAGATCTTTCCAGTGATGAGACTTGGCCCAGTCAGATGAACGCTGTGTGAGATTCTGGCATGCATTTCCCCAATTCTCCTTCCTCCCACACAGGGTGAGGAGAGTTGTTAGCTGTACTGCTTCCTAAATGGAGGCATCGGATTTTAATTTTTTTTCCTGGCATGGTGCTGAGTACTTCTTGATAAACCTGGGTATAGCCGCTTCCCTTGCCAGAAGGCAAGCTGGACATCAGGGAGAGCCTGAAGAGACTCGTGTCCTACAGTTCCAGCAGCCTTTGTGCTTTTAACTGTGAACTCCTGGCCTAAGTGAACTGGGCAGAACAAAAGGGGGACCTGGAGATGTCTCAAGGCCACTACTGTGTTTCAGTCTATTGGATTCAGGGGCCCTATTTGCCAATCTACAGGTTTTCCTATCAAGAGGAGCAGAACAGCCTTTTCTATGACAGCCTGAAGGCACCCACCCATGTGAAGTTAGTATGGAATGTAGCCTTTTCAGGGGTTTTCAGGTTCCAGGTGCCTGTCCTCTGCTGCTCTTTCCCTCTGCTCTTTTTCCTGACTTGGAAAACAGCATTCTAGACATCTTTTTGGGATGGGAGACTGCTTTTCCTGTCTGTCTTATTCTTGGCTGGAATAACTCGGGAAACAGCTGGGCTCTCCAGTTAGGATTGGCCTTCCTTGTGTTAGAGGTTCTGCTAAAGTAGGACAAGGTCATGAAGAGTCTGCATGTGGGGAAATATTTTGAGAATGAGTTACCCTCCTGGCCCTCAGGGATGTAATGCTGGGATACTTTTAACCAGATCTAGTATCTCCTGGGATCTCTCCTCCCTGTTGACCTTCGCTTGGCTGTTGGGCTTCTTGCACCTTGTTCTAGGGCACAGCAGTCTCAGCAGGGGAGTCAGGGTGGTGCATGATTCGGGCAGAGGTGGGTGAGATGAGTCTACTAACAACTATCTTGTCCCCTCTCTCCTTCCACATAAAAGCGGAGGGAAGGAAGACATTTCAGAGTGGTCAGATGAGGACACTCCCAAGAAGTGCCTGGATGCCAATGGGCATGAGGAGGACATAAAGGTACCAGGTGTACGGGTACGAGCGCTGTATGATTACACAGGACAGGAGGCTGATGAGCTGAGCTTTAAAGCAGGTACAGAAGCACTAATCTCTCACTAACCTTTTGCTGTCCTCACTCGGGCTGACTGATTGAAACCCTCTTCAAGAACTGGATGTCCCCTTGAGAACTAATATATATTCTTCTTCCCCTGGCCTGACCCATCACCAGCTCCTCTGAGGGGGATGATACACTGGGAAGTCCATCCTGTTCTAGACTAAGGGACAGTGTGAGGTCACGTAAAAAGAGATGCCTTGGCCTTGGTCACAGGGAGAGCAGACCCCAAGTGATAAAACAGATCCTTTTTGCCTCCTCTTAAGGTATTTTATTCTGCATTGTATCTTGAGACTTTTATTAAATGCTTCTCCCTTGTGCCATTGGTACAATAATTATATAGGTGGTCTGGATTGTCCTTTGAAGTAACCAGAATATAGCTGTTTCAGGAGAAAGCTCAGCTCACTGACATGCACCACTGAAGGCAGAGTTCAGCTGGCCAAAACCAGCTATGCGAACTGTTGCTCAAAATGGGCATGTTGAGAGTGGAGATCCTGGCTTGCAGCAGAGGACTGAGCGAGAGAATGCTAGAGCAAACAGACCCTTCCCCTTTCTCTTCCTTCAGTTAAATTTAGTTTGCACGTGCCACTTTCAACGTCAAGAGGACATCTGGATCTTGAGAGTGTCTCTTATTGTGCTCGTTATGAGTCTTACGTGGAATCTTTGTGCTGTACCTCTCCAGAATACACCTGTTTTAAAAGGGCACTGAAGTCCTTCGGAGCAGGGGCTTGTGCCTGAGGCCAATGTCTATGCTGTACTCTTACCATACTAGTAATTGTCCTAACACTAACTTGTTGCTTTAAAGTATCTTGCAATACAGGTGCTCTAGAACTTGACTCTTTGCTCTCTCTTTCTGCCCAGCAGATGTAACGAGGCATGACTGATTAGCTTCAGTCATCCCCTTTTTGCATCCGCTCTGAGCAGTGTGCACTGGTAGGGCTTAAGCTTAACAGCAGATGACTTTCTTTCTGAGCCTCTGCCAGCGCGGGATGCGCCTACTGATGCAGTCAGACCTTCCTCTCTGGCAGACGTGTGACCTCCTACTGATGGAGAAGAGGACCTTTCTGCCCCTTCCCAAAGTAGAAGTGGAAAGGTTAAAAGCCTTTCCTGGTCATAGTCTTAGAAATGAGTTTATTCCATGCCTTGCTGGCCAAACCAGACACTCCATCATGGAATAGTCATTTTTGATCCTAACAGCCAGAGCTTATCAGCCTCTTAAATTTCCTTCCCACCTACTACAGAGGAGCTACTGAGAAAGAAACCTCTGAGATCCTTCTGATGTCTCAGACTTGTAAGCATGTTCCTCTGGGGGAAGGAAAGCAGGCAGAAATACAGGGCACAACAATATGTCCGATGCTGAACAGTAGAAGTGAAGGTTTGCCTTTGAAGTTCCTTGGCCCAGGGGTGGTACCAAGCACAGCTATTGAAGAGGTCAGCAGCTCTGGCTCTGATTTAACTGTGCAGTACGAGACAGAGTGCCATAAGAGGAGAAAACTGGTGATCAGAATAACTCATTGGGCTTTTTATCAGCTCCTCTGAGGTGGGGGGAAAAATGCCGCGCTACTTTTCTCAAGGCTGCTTCCTAATAATTGGTTTTGCTTTTAGGTGAAGAATTAATGAAGATTAGTGAGGAAGATGAGCAGGGCTGGTGCAAGGGCCGACTCCTCACTGGCCAAGTTGGACTCTATCCTGCTAACTATGTTGAGAAGGTTGGATCATGATTGCTGCTGCCCTGCCAGTGTCTCACAGCTGTATCAGCATCTTCTGCAGAGGTTACTGGGTCACTGCTGGCCCCACTCCACCTCTGCAGTAAATCCAGCAACTTCTGGACTTTCAGGGCATGTATTCCATGTAACTAATGCTTCATTTTAAATGCCTAAACCTGTAGGGATTTTCTAATAAATAAACAAGGATGAGTAAAGACCTCTCTGCCTGTGAGCACTATAGGAGTGCAGAAGGGAACAGATCCTCTTAACTTGCACTCAGTGAAAGGAGATGTGACACATGCAACTCTTCAAAAACAGAGAAAGCAGACTTGCTTGGCCTCAAGGCACATGCGTCCATAGGGTGGTGGGGTCTGCCCTTCTCCCAGGCTTCCTGTTCAAGCAACTTAGATGTGCAGGGTAATAGGGAACTTAGAGCATTGCTTCCCCTTTTGGCTCCATCAAGCTGACTGGCAGGGAGCTATTTATTCTCCCACATCATTCAGAAGTCTTCAGTATCCTTCACCTGCAGGCTTGTTGGCTCCCCTGGTACTTATACTAGCTGCCCTACCAGGTATAAGTGATGCAGTTTCAACAATCTGGATGTCCCATCCCATTGTCCTCAGATTTACTGGGACAACACCAGGAATGAATGATAGTATAGCTTGGGGACAGGAGAAGGAGGCTTCTGTCTTGTATGATGTCGCTGGTCAGACTAACAAGTTGTGAACACAGCTGTTGGGCAGCAGGTCCGAGGTGACTGAACGTTCCCTGAGCTAGAATGGGCCTTGACACACACTGAAGGCATTCCAGTGCAGTTGTGCATTTAGGGGTCCTAAGCAGTAGTATGTGTTGGGGTTTATAGTGCTTCTAGATTGTTCTGGCAATACCTTTCTTCATGAACACCCAGTGCACAGCAGAGACCCTCTTTTTTCCTTCTTCTACGTTCTCTTGACTTAGGCATGCCAAAAGTGCCCTCCCCGCTTTGCCAAAGACCCCTACACTGTGGTGAAGGGTAGCAGTGTGGAAGCTATCTGCTAGCTGGTGCAACATTAGTTATAGAGGGATAACTCTTCTTCTGGTGCCAAATTGCTGCAGGTGAACTTACACCCAGTTGTTAAGTGCCATTCAGCAGGGAGGACCTATAAAACCTCTTTTATCTAGCCTGTCTTTCTGCCCTTGAAAGCCTCTAGGGCTGCTGAGGCAAAGTGGGGTCCTGATCCCAGTACTCTGTGTTATCAAACACAAGGACTGATGGGACATGTTCTGTACAGGATAAGCTCAAGGACTTGAGGGAACAAAAAAAGGGCAAGCTACCTTTTCTTTGAAAAACAAGCAGTAGTTTAAAAACAGTTTATTGAACTGCATCTGCTTGAAACTGTTGTTGAGATGCATTGTGAGTTTCTAGTAGCCTTCTGTAGTGAAATTCTTATTCTGGGTTAGCAGGTGAGGGACTTGGTTAAAAGACTCAGGAAACTCAGTCAAGCCTCCACCAAATACAGTGGGGTGAACCGCTTCAGAGCTGTTTGGAAAAGGGGTGACACAGATCAGGAAGCTGAAGTCATAGGTGAGCATTTGGGATTAAATGACCACAGAATGTTAACGGTGGCTTGTCAACCAAAATGGGTGTTTCACAAGTATAGATTGAAAAGGTGGGGATGGGCAGATTGAAACACTGTTAATTTAAGAGAAATTAAAGTATCACAAACATCTTGTTGCCTGCCTGCCAGACAGAGCAGAAATTAACCTTTTACAGCATGCTGGATGCCTTGAAATGTAGTCTGCTGTGGACAAAGGGATCTGAGACTAGTGCCATTTAGTGCTTTTGTGAGACCACAGAAACGCATCAGCTGTTGAAAGGTCTTGCCTGAAGTGTCCCTACTGCTGTGCTTCATGCATGGGGGAGTAGAGTGTAAACCAAAAGAACAAGGCTAAAGCATTTTGTTCTGAATCCGTAATGTCATTAGTCAAGAAAAGAGAAAGTATTCCCAAAAGGCAATTAAAAGATCTAAGCAACAGACATTAAAACCACCTGGATTTAGCTATTAATTCACCTATTAGTATAGGTCCAATACTTGAAGAAGCCTCTAAGCTTATGCCATATAATGAGAGGTGTTGGTGTATAAGCACTTGGATTTATTTAAAGATCTAGTCTCTGCGTTACTAGGTCCCAGGTAAAGTACCATCGGTGTTGTACAGTAATTGCAAGTGTTACTCCTCCTGACCTGCAATCAAATGATTTGTTGCTGCTTTGTCCTAACACACATGAATGTGAAGAGCATGCCTGCCAGGCCTGTGAGGTCACAGCAACAGGCAGGGATAAAATGACCCGAGTTGTGCTATGGTGGATACTGGTTAGCCTGGATATTTTCAAACACTAATGCTAGCCTTTCATGGAAGGTCAAAAAATTCTAGAAGGGAGTTATGAAGGATAACGTGGAGGCTTGACTTCAGTTGCTCTTCTGAGTTGTAGTCAGGCTGTAATTAGGGATGGAGTTAGGTGTGGCCAGAACCTGCTATGAGGACAGCAATGTCCAGCAGACAGACCCTCTGGTTACGGTACAAACAACCTGAAATTCCACAGGACAAAGTCTGAACAGACTTGTTTGTCCTAGGAAAACATGACCACCTGATCATAATGGGCTGCTTGAAGGTTTCCAGAAATAGTGACATGCTGCAGCTTATGTGAACAAGTCCCCTAAAGGAATGTTTGCACATTAGAAATTCCTGCCAAGAGCTGAAGTAATGGACAGGAGACAGCACACTGAGAATGAAGAATCGCTTGGCTGGGCTGTACCTCATAAATTTTGGTGTGGCACTTAGCCCTGGCTACCCAGAACCAAATGGATTAGTAAAAGAGAGCCTGTGTAGTAAAGAACCAGCTGGAGGGGGGGAAAAAAACACCCAGACACATGTAATGATCTTATATTAAACTAATAGCTCTGCCCGGAGACTTAGTTTTCCATAGAAGCAAATGAGGTTTTGTTAACCACAAAGGCTCTAGTTGAAACTTGTCATCCGTGCCATGCCAAAAGTTTTGTGTATGAACAGAGAAATGAACACATGAACTACTTGCTGTACCTGAATTCCAGAAGGCCAGCAAAGCCTATTCTTCCACCATGATTCCTGCAGAAACGTACAGATGCATCTCTGTGCCTAATGGGCAACACAGTGAAAACCTTATCTAGTCATTTTTTTTTAATAAAGCCACTCCCTGTGGAAAGCTTGTACTTGTTGGCAGATAATTAATTTGGTTCTGATACCTTCCTGGAAAAGAGTTTTTGAAATATCACGCAAAGTTTGGATTTCCTGTTGATCATGAATTTTCTAGGAAGGGGAAGTTAAAAGATTCTCTATGACGGATCACACCCATTTCCCCAAAGCAGCAGCTGAGCTTGCTCAACCCGTTAGTGATGTTTCTGCCCTGTAGGCAGAATCTGGGTTGCAGAGCCCACAGCACAGCTGTGCTCTGGGATGGCAGCTGAGAGTTGTGGCTAGCTTCTAACTCCTGGTGGAACTCCCACTGCCCTGCGTGGAGCCTGGGGCTGTTGGTGCTTCGTTTACTTTCCATCCCACTTCCCCATACCCTGTTTCCTTGCTGCGGCTGTTTCGCTTGGCACAAAGTGCTGAAGCAGGTGCAAGAAGATGGCAATCCTGCAGAGACCCCCTCTGAGCTGTTACAAACTGTCCTGCACTCCCTTTGCTCCTGGCCCTGTTTGCAGATCCAGCCCAAGGCCACCGCTGGCCTGAGCTCAGCTCTGCTATTTCAGGCAGGTTGTCCCTGACTGCAGTGCAGGCTGTGCACAAACTGGGGCTGCCTCAGTCGCGTTTTACAGCTGCTAGCGTTATACTTAAGGGCAGCAGGCTGCAAAATTCCCTTCTGCTCCTGTTGAAAGCTGGTGCTGGAGTTAAAATGGCCTTGAACACTCCACTCGGACCAGAAGGTGATTGTTTCTAAGGTAACTGCACAGAGGCTGGCTGCAGGCTGGTCATGGGGCTGAACCTGAGGCAAAGACAGTGCCACAAACACCATCTCGACCCATGGAAATGTGGTTGGAAAATACCCTCTACAGGCTGGCGGGAAAGGTTGTGCAAAACAAGCAAGAATACCAAGGCTGCATGATATGAGGCAAAACATCTGCAGAGGGATCTTGCACAAAGAAAAGAAGAAAAAAAAAAAAGAAGAGACGAAACTGAAAAAGACTTGCAACTACATGTTGCGCTGCTGCCCAGGTCCAGGCGACAAGAAGCTGGAGAACTCCAGGCTGCAAGGGAGTGAGGCTGTCTACCAAGCGACCTAGGTTCTTAAAAGATCAGAGGATGAATACGCGAAGATAAATAAATCCTTTCTGGGGGGTGGAAAATGGGGTAGGTTCTGTAACTGGAAGAAACTGGCTGGTTTTCTGTTGGAACACCTTGAGATTTTCCAAAATGAATTTCATACTAAATCCCCTCAGCTGCTTTCAGCTCATTTCACTGGCCATGTCCTCCTGTTTTGCACCATGCAGTAACCCTGCTTGCAGAGTTGTCAGTCTCTCAACTTAAGGCAATCATCTGCAGCTTGAGAGTTCCTTTCTCCACTAGCAGTGCAGTGGGGTCTGCACTTCCTCCCCTACGGCGGGGCGGGGGGCATAGTCTCTCCCCTTCAGTCTCGGCGCTTTCACTGAGTCCAGCTGTTTACAGATCCTGTGGTCCCTTCCTCCCAGCGTTTCCTTTCTATCCTACCAGCTGGAGTCTTCTTCCAGGCCCAGAACTCTCCCCCTTGACTTCACTACCTTTTTCCTTCCTGAGTCTATTGTTCCTGCTCTCAGCAGGAGCCTGACACCAAAACACAGGCTGCCCCCAGCTGTGACCAAACTAGCCCTTTCTCTCAGTTTCTCCTCAGGGCCTCCCTGCAGGTGCCACACAGTTCCTAAAGAATGTTGCATCCACAACCCTATGGATGTTTGTCTCACCAGTGGCCCTGCAGCCCCCCAACACATTGTGGCCACCTGCAGAGCTGGAAGCCCCCTACCTACTTGCTCTCCACCCAAATCCCTCATAACCACCCGTCTGACAGCGGTGCTTGTGCTCTGTGGTAGCTGTATGTTTTCAAAAGAGTGTCAGAGTAAACCACCAGCTTTCTCACCTTGCCTTGCCTACCTGATCATTTTGTTAGCTCTGCCTGCCCTGTTCATTGTTGTCTGCTTTAGGCATGCTCCCTATGCTTGTTGTAGGGCTGCAGGCAACTAGTCCCTGTGCTAGAGGGATTCAGTTTAGAAAACTCGGGGGAGTGGAGTGATCTGCAGGGAAGAGAGATTACATGTCTGCTGGAAAATGTGGAAGGATCATGTCTGATAGGAGGACAGCCCTGCTGGGCTCTGACCTTGAGCAAGCTAGTGCCTGTGCTATGGACTGCCCTTGAAGGAGGGTGAGATAGCTTGGGGCCTGCTCACTGCCCGCTCTCTCCACCTTGCTTCCCCCCCGATGGTGTGATGGGCATGACTTGAAGCTACACATCACTTGAGTGTCACCTGCCAAACAGGCTGCTCCCATCAGGGGCACCTGTGCCACCTCCAAACTGACCACTACAGCAAGATCTAAAACTCGTCCTCAGATTCAGGACATCCCTGGGCACATCTGCCAGCTCACCCCAGCTCTGGGGTGTCCCCAAAGCCTCCCAAGGCCTGAACACGTGCAAGGCCAGTCAGAGGTGATGCTACCAGACATGGGAAAATAAACATTTGATTATAATATTGGAAATGGAGTTACAAAAGAAACACCTGAAGATGTACATGCATACACACACACACATGCTCACAGCATGCTCCTTCCCTGGCCCCGCACTCATGACCCTTTCCACCAAAGCCCAGCCGTTTTGCCTGGCAGCATCATCTGGCACAACTGAAAGGGACAGCCCTCTCCTCCCTTTCAAAACTTCCTAAGCCCTTCCCTTACTTGCTTTAGCAATCGCATGAGCAGGAGGCGGTCAGCCCAGCAATGCAATGACAATCACAGCTTGAGTAGGGCTAGGGACACGACTCGGCCCATGGCCACCACTTGCCAGAGTGGGCACAAGGGACAGCATGTGCAGCCGGACCGGCCTTCCAGCTGCACCACAACCCCAAACTGGATCAAGCCAGCCATGACCGTGCTCCTCAGTATCTCTCCAGTTACCCATGCCTTGTGTTCCTTAATTTATGTATTCCTTCTACCTTTGCTGGCTTTTCTCCAAACCACAACATTTGTAAGACTGCCGTAAAATTGTTAAGTTGTAAACCTGAACAAAATACTCACTCTACACATAGTGCATTAGCTCCTTATCTCAGATCTTGCTGGAAGCACTGCATAGAGTCTGTGACGTGACTGCCTGCCTCGGTGCTCAACTTTTTCCTAGGGAGGCAGCTACCAATCACACTCAGTGCAGCACACTGGCAGGCCGGTCACCCACGACGCTCAGCCGGCTGCTTCCCTTGAATCAATTGTAGTGAGCATATGGCCTTAATGGAACGCAGGGCAGCTTGCTGACCTGGCAGAAACCTGATCCAACCCGAGGAAAAGTTTTCTATATGATCCCTAAAACCACGGGAAATTGGGAGCACCTTCTTACAGGCTCCAGGAAGGGACATACCTGCTGTCCCTTGTTCTACTGAGGAGGAGAATGCTTTCTATCTGATTGTCCTTGCCTCCTCCTCTCCATCTGTGGCCACGCTTGCTCTTTCTACTACTGAAAACAGCCAGGCTGCCGGAGCTCTCTCCCAGGATTACTGACTATCCCCAGGGGAAATCATGCAGATTAGTTAGTGTCTGTTAACTGCTTGGCAAGAAAGAGGAAAAAAAAAGTAACAAATTTGTGTTAGGAATAGCTCCTCTCCCCAGGGCATCATTGTAGATTCCCCGTACCCCACCACTCACACTGCAATGCATGAGGAACTGTATCTACCGATTATTTTGTGGGCAGTTTACTGAATTTGCCAGCTCACCTCCCAAATCTTCTCATTCAGCAAAAGGATGAGAGGTCAACGGGTCCAAGTAGGAGAGCAGGACTCAGCCACCTCATCTTTGTCCTGCACAGTTCCTTCACCCACGTTCTTTGCTGGGTAGTGAAAAGAGAGCAAGGACCTTTTTCCCTCCCCTCTGCCACTCTGCTTCTGGACAGACTCCCAGAGAAGTGCTTTCTCCTCCCTTTGGCTCAGACCTGCAAGTGCAGGGCAGGTTTTATCCCCATCATAACACTTCACTCCCAAGCCTCTCCCAGCTGTCTTTCACAGAAACCTTATGCCCTCAGACAACAAGTCTGTGCAGAACAGACTTTCTGTACCAGAAATGTGTACCCATTGGTATGGCAGACTCCAACAACAAGCCTGGTCACCATCCTTTGCTTTCCTTTGCTCTTTTGGATGACGCTAGGGACTACCTTTTACTGACAGAGGTGGGTAACAGCAAGGCGATCTCCTATTAGGAGGCTATGTCGGGCTCAGGGTCTGGTGTCACAGCAGTCAGGAGGAAAGAGGCAGATGTCAGATGTGATGTATGTGGAGAGGGAAGCTGAGGGCCAAAGAGCAGGCTGCCAGCTTGGAGCTCAGAAATTCAGCACCAAGGCACATGAGATGCAAAAGAAACAGATGCAGGAAATGGCAAGAACAGTGCAGTGACAGCACGGGCTCGCAGGGAACAGTCAGCAGCAGGAGGTCTTTCCTGTACTGACAGAGGCAACAAAAAGAAGCTGACTATTTCTCGGACCAGCAGCATGCTCTTCCTGCTGCTTTTATGTAAAACTGATGGACAGAACAGCAGCCTTGCCAGGACTTGGAACAACCAGCATGGGCTGGAAGGCCTGCAAGGGACCCTGAGGTACCAAAGCTTGAGCAACCCTGCGGTAGCAAGCCTTCCCAAGCTGGAACAAGGCACAGCACAGTGAACAAAACCCGTGCACCTTCCCCAGAGGAAAGGAGCCTGCACTGTATCTCCCCATGTCTACTAGCACAGACAGGCAGGGAAAAAAGTGTGACAGTGACCTCCCAGCCTCCGAGGCTGCCTTCGCTCCTCCCAGGCACATGCTGTTTCCCTCTCACAAGCCCCAGCTGGGGTAACACCCAGCATGAACAGACCGTGTTCCTCCTAACCCCTGCGTGACATCTCCATTAGACAGACAAACACAGACCTAGTGAGAACAAAGCCAGCAGAGCAAGCAACTTGGCTTGAGACTGCTTGAGCCAACACAAACACCACCACTCCCGATGCACGCTCATTACCTGAACTTGCTCTTCTACATGACCAGATCCAGCTTACACTGCCTTTAACCTGACAGCATACACTCCCTCTCCTGTCCTTCTGTCTAGCTTCACCTGTCAGGGCCCTGAGTGCATGAAACCGGCCTTAATTTCCCTGAGCAGCCCCATGTGGGGCCTCTACCCACACCCACTGCCCATGGCTGTGGGGGTGACTCTGCTTTCATTTATGCTCAGCCCAGAGGTACCAGTCCTTGCCTGAGCTGAGTTGGAGGAGTAGTGGTCTCTGGCTGTGCCTTGCTGATCCTGACCTGTAGGCTGCCTTACCAGCCTGATCTCAGACTAGATTTGCCACTGCAGACATGCCTGGCAATCAACGGGCCTGATCCTGACCTGTGGATTGACTTCCCAGCTTGACAGCAGACTACCTCATCGCTATGAGCTTGGCCAGCTATCTCATTTCTTGTTCAAACTTGGCCACTATCCTGGGCCTGGCCAGCTCCCCTTGCTCAGGTACTGTGGGCATGGATGGGCCGTGGCTGAGGAGGGCCAGCCCAGGCCTGGTGGCATTGGGAATACCCCCCTTGAGCTTTCCTTCTCCTAGGGTGCAGCCAGCCCTTGCTGCACCCTGACATCAGCTCTCCTGGTATGACTGCCAGGACAGCTGCACCATGAATGGCATCAAGGGAACTCAGCTGCCTTAAAAATAGCGGTGAGGAAAACGCTATCGGTTACTTTTACCTGAACTGATTCCCCAGTATTGTTTGTGTAAGCCCAGAAATGGACATATAGGCATGATTAAGGTAGCAGCATAAGAGCAACAGACACCAGGGGCTAGTTAAGACACAACTGCTGCTAAGAAAGAGCCCTGGCAGGCTAAATCAGGCTTCGCTACCCAGTTCAGAAACTCCTCTCCGAGCAGCTCAAATCAGATGCGTCTGCCAGAAGCCTCTCATCTTACTGCAAGGCAAATGCGCCTCCTGTATCAGGTCTCGCTCTGATAACGTTGTTAAAGCTTTGCTGATTCTCAGAATGCAAGACTCCACATCCCTGCTAAACATTCTGCAAGGTCGTTTTGCCCAACAGCTCAGTTGTTCCTGATTGCATCCGTATGTCCCAAGACTTTACGGATCTTGCCTAGATCATGGGTCTTAGGTTCCCATTGCAATGAATTTCTGTGGAAATGAGTGAACGGAAAGCCTTTAAATTTGAACTGAAATTAGACTTGTCCAGATACTAGTACATTTAACTACCTCTCTTAGTGACGAGCTGGTGCAACACAGCAACCTGCTTCTGGAGGTGAGGAAATCTCCATCCATTCCATCTCAGCCATACCGATTAGCTTTTCTTGTCGTTGCCCTTCTGAAACTCTCATTGCTCTGCACCCTCTTTAATTTTTTTCTAAAGCACAAAATGGGTTACATGCCGTTGACTTTTAGTTCAAAGCATCACATTTTTTCCTTTTTTTTTTTTATGTTATAACTGAATGACTTTCCAGTCCGTTCCGTCCTGCTTCCAGGCAGGTAACAGAACCCTTTGGGGCCCTGACACCATCTTGGTCTGATGCAACAACTTCCCTACCTTGGTGACTGCCTCACGATGCCTTGATTACCGCAGAGGATCGGGCAGCGCTGCCTGAGGGGCCTCCAGCGGACTGAGTCACTCCCGAGCCTGGGCGCCGCGGCATGTGCCAGGCCGGGTGCCCTGAGGCGCAGGTGCCGCCTCCCGCACGCCTGGGCCCTGAGGGGGCCGGGGGTCGGCGGGCAGCGCCCCCCGGGACGGGGAGCCCCAGCGGCGGCCGGGGTGATGGCGGGGTGCTGAGGAGGGGCCCTGACCCCAAGCGCCCGCCTCTGGGCGCCGGGCCCGGGGAAGAAGGGGGGGCTCCCAGCCCCCCCTTGCCGGCGAGCGGCCCCGCTGTCATGGCGACGCGGCAGGCGGGGCGCGGGCGCGGCGGGGCCCGTCCCACCGCCCAGTGTGGGCCCCGGCGGCACCCGTAGTGCGGGCCCAGCCCCGCGCCGCCCGGGCCCGGCCGGCACCCGTCGCCGCAGTGGCGTCTGGGAAGGAGAGATCATGGCGGCGGAGCCGAGCAAGACGGAGATCCAGACTCTCTTCAAGCGGCTCCGGGCAGCGCCGGCGAACAAGGTAGCGATGAGGCGCTGAGCAGCCGCCCGCTCTTCCGAGCCGGGCCGCTTCCCGGTGGGCTAGGGCCGGGCCTGGGCCCCGGCCCCGGGGGGCTGCGGGCCGCGCTGCGGCGGCGGGGCGGCCGGGGAAGGGGGGGCGGCCCGGGGAGAGGCGGCGGGGCGGCCGAGGAAGGGGGGCGGCCCGAGGAGAGGCGGCGGGGGGGAGGGGGGCGGCCCGGGGAGAGGCGGCGAGGAGCGGCGGGGCGGCAGAGCCGTTGCCTCAGCCCGGCCGTGCCTCTGCCTTCGCTTTAGTCGTGCTTCGACTGCGGCGCCAAGAACCCGAGCTGGGCCAGCATCACCTACGGCGTGTTCCTCTGCATCGACTGCTCCGGCGCGCACCGCTCGCTGGGCGTGCACCTCAGCTTCATCAGGTGCGGGGCGGGGGGCGCGGCGCAGCCACGGCCCCGCTTTGCGTGGGTCCGCCGGGGGGTTGGATCGCTGCCCGCCACGGGGGGCTGGTGCCGGCCTTGCGGGGGGCTGGCTGGGCCCCGGGGTCAGCGGCGAGAGGGAAGCCTCTCCTGTAACGCCGAGCAGGGCACAGAGAGCCACGCTATTTACTCTTTTCTGTATCAGTGGGGAAGGTGGTGCTGGGTTTTCAGCCTCTTCGTTTTCAGTACTGGCAAAAGTTAGCATTTTAAGTAACAGAACTGGGAACTCTGCTTATTCAGAGCAAAGCTGAGTAACTGGTGTGAGACGCGCTCTGTCACCTCGTTTTCCTTGGCTGTTTTCTCAGCTGCTTTGTCATGTGTTCTGGCCTAATCTGTGGGACGGGCTGCAGACGAGTCTCATGTTGTGGTGAGAGAACATGTAAAACGAAAGTTGCTGGCGGTGCTTTCCCAGCTCAGGCTCTGCCCTTTTAATATAACTGAGAGGTCCTGTAAATCTGGACACTGTTCTTTGGTGTGAAGCTGAAACTGTGTTTTTTCCCTCACTTTAAAAGTTCTTATGGGAAGCAAAGAAGTTACAAGCTGCTCTTTCCCCCTTTACCTCCTGTACTGTGGGATAGTAATGGCATATCTGACCATTCTAGCTCAGAGCTTGCTTTTGCACTTGGTATGCCTGTACGTTATTCATAGAAGTAATTGGTTCTCATGCAGGTCCACAGAGTTGGATTCGAACTGGAACTGGTTCCAGCTGAGGTGTATGCAAGTGGGCAGCAATGCCAATGCGGTGAGGAGCCTCTGTAGGCATTTTGCTTTCTTTCCCTCTTGCTAATCCACCCATTCTGTTTATTGTGGTTTTCCGGGTACCAGCCTCACCTGCAGTGTGTAATGAGGGGTGTTCGTGTGCTTCGAAGTCAGACTGTGACCTTTGAAAGCACTGTTTTCTGAAGTGTGGATCTGTCATTTTGTCATATCTCATTTGAGTGAGAGGCATTAAACAAAAGGAGTTAACACTGATCAGTTTGAAAGCTTATGCTTAGCGTTGTGAGTCGGAAGCATCCTCTCCTGTGGAGAACAGGCCTCTGGGGCCTGGAGCTCCTTGGAAGAAAGCCAACCAATGGGTGGTTCATGCTGTATGCTCAGTATGGTCATCCTTGGTCTTTGGCAAGCTCCTTTTTTTCTGTTGCGTTTATGTCTAATGCTTGCTGGAGTATGATCTAGCAGTCAGGAGACAGGATATTCCTCTCTTTTCAGACTGCTTTCTTCCGCCAGCACGGCTGTACTACTACAGATGCCAACGCTAAATATAATAGTCGAGCTGCCCAGATGTACAGGGAGAAGATCCGGCAGCTGGCAAGTGCTGCCATGGCCAAGTATGGCACTGATGTAAGTCTGTCAGCTCTGTACTGTGTAGTGTCTTGGATGTGTAGTGCCGGATGCCGAGTCTTGTAGGATACCTTCTGCTTCTTTTTTCACCCCTGTCTCTCTTCTCTCTTCAGCTGCTTATAGATGGACTGAGTGGAGCCCCTGGGCACTCCCCTGACAAGAGTGACGCTGATTTCTTCATGGAGCACACACAGGTGAGAAGAACCATCTATACCAGTCAGCCTTAACAGCTCTCAAATAGCCAGCTGTTCAGCCAGAGCAGTCCCACTTAGTTTGGAAGGACTCCAAATTGTATACTCATTCAGTAGTAACGTGGAAGAACTAAGATGAGTCATCAGCATGGGACATAATCACAGATCTAAACAAACCCTCCTGGGGTCTGTAATATCCATGTCCTTTGTTTTCAAGACCAACTTTATCTTCAAGGAATACTCAGAGCTCCCAGCTACTCCCTGGAAAATGCTTTGTGTGCTGCAATAATGCATAGTCTCTCCGCACATTTAAAGCAAGAACTGGCTGTCACTTTAACTTCTGGTTTCGTCAGCTTTTCAGTGCATGGATGCTGGTAAAGTGGATTTGGGCAACTGTACAACACTAGGCGGACTTTCCTATGTGAGTAGAGTAATGTGAGAATTGGCTGTATGGCAATAAAGGCAGTGGAAGCTGAGATTATTTTTTTCCAGGGAAGCTCATTCACACTTTCTCCTAGATTTTAGCACATCTCTTTAAGATGGGAAGTCCTCCCAGTAGCCAGCTCTGATAACTACTGTTCGAGTTACGCTGTTGTTTATCCTGGCCTTCCGTTCAGCTTAGCTTCTGGGTTTTTTTTTCTTTAATTTTTGTCCCTGCTAAGGGAATGTGGACTTGTCCATATGTTGCCTTACCTTCAGCGAAGGCATAGTCTGGAGTTTGGAACGTGTTTCCTTTGGCCTTAAAACTGAATACGGGTCACTAAACCTGAAGTAAGTTCAGGATTGTTCATTTCATTCATCTTCTGCAAGTCACTGGAATGAGCATCTCCTTGCAGTCTTCCAGCACCTGGGATGTATCAGATGCCAGCCAGAATCCTGCACAGTCTTCCCCGGAGATGGAAAAAGCAGCAAAGTCATCAGAAGGCAGTGAAGTGTCAAGTGAGTTCTCTGCTGAATACTTTTTCCAAAAACCTAACTTCGTTTCCAGGAGAATATGCTCCTGTATCACAGCTGGAAGGGCTGAGGTTTTTCTTTGGTTCAGGCTTGAAGGAGTGAAAGCTCTGTGCACTCTTACGATGTTTAGTTAAATTAGTGAAGACTTCGACAAATGCAGCTCTGTTTGGGATCAGGTCTCTGCTTTTCCTGAAATGCACACGAAACTATTTTGGTGATTAGCTGCTCCATTTCCCTGCTTCCAGACATAATTATTTGTCTGAACGCTCTTCTCTGTCCCTTGAATTTAGTGGGTCTGGAAATGATGTGTGAATATAGAGCAAAGAACTGTTTCTGGGGTGAATGACAAGGAAACCAAGAATCTGGGGTCATAGATGTAATTTGAAACAGCTTAGTGTATTCCCCTGCATGCTTGCTTTTAATGTGTTAAGAACACTGCAGAGGGAATAACTTGCTCTGTGGAGACATAAAGTTGTTGTACTTGGGGAATTGCATGTTTCAAACTGTAACTTGGCTTGTTTGGGGTGTGTGGGTGTGCAGAGGAGCTAGAAGAGAAATAGCGGAACTGAGCACACTGAAAAGAAAGGGGCTAAGAATCAGTCTGAATGTTCTCTTCTGGTTTTGTGCCCACAGATTCCAGCCAAGGCCCATCTATTGACTTGTTGAGCACATCTCCTAAAGCTCCTCTAGGTAAGACTCTTCCCCATCCCTCAGATCAGCCCCTGAATCCCAAACCCAAGCCACAGTTTACTGGAGGTTTGATCGAGTTCGAAGCTGTTGCCTTCCCAAAAGCTTGTTTTCATTTTTTGAACTTTGGACAAAATTTGGCATTTGCACACCTAGAACTTGGCTGATCAAGGCCACATGGCTGTGGTGTTTGGGTTTTGGAGGTTTGTTTTTTGGTGTGTCGTCATCTCCCCCTCTGAGCACCTTTGGAGGCAAATTAATTAGCTTCCAGAATAATAGGGATTTATATCTGATTCTCCCCTGCCATTACTGTCCTGGTTGCACACAGAGCATCTAGCTGGAGCTTCTTTCCTCATTGAGTGTGCTCCTAGCCCCCAGTGGGTTTGTCCTGGGTGGAAAGCCTGTGTCCTCAAGCATCTGTTCATTCCCCGTGTTTTGTGTCTCTTCCTCAGACACGGCCATGTATCTATCTACACAAGGGTCCGCTCCTGCCAGAGGTAACTGGCTAAGAGCTGGCCTGCGCTGGCTGCGTGTGACAGCTCTGCCTGCCCCCTCTGTGATTCCGCCTTTAACTCTTAACTTTAGCTTCCTGTGCTTGGAGGGAGAGAATGAGCCAAAGCTTACATGATCGTATTGGGATCTAAACCAGCTGTTCCAGATCTGGAAGGGGGTCTTACTGACATTTCTGTTAAATGTTTCCTGGCAGTAATAAAAAAAGCCCCAAACAACCCCAAATCAAATGTTAGGAACAGTGAGCTGAAAACGGTCTCGGATAGTGTGAATGTTTTGATACCCCCTATTTCAAAAATTCATGGCGAGACTAGAAAAGATACAGAAACGGCTGTCAAGAATGATCTAAAGTATGGGTTGACAGATGTCATGTGTGTAAGGAGACACTTCTGTGGAAGAAAAGCCCAACAAGGGTGATAAAAGATTTTGGAACTACATGTTGGAAGCTGGGAAAATGTCCTGGGCAGTCCCTCTCTGTTTGCTTTGTTCTTACACTTTTCCCCAGGCATCAGCTGCTTGGCTGGACCTTGGCTGGTTTTACAAGTGTGGCATGCTTCATGCCGTCAGCGACAGGTTCCCGGCGCAAGGTGCTGGGGAACCTGTTGCTTTTACAGCTTGCTGCACTTCAGGTCCATTTTATCGTTGGCCTGTTCATGTAAACATGACTGAAGGGGTTTTGCTGCTTTGTCTCTGAGGCATTGGTTGAGGCACTGACAATTGTATGGCTCTGAAGCTGCATTTTCTTGGATTTATGTTGGAATAAATCTTGTCTTTCTCTAGCTACCCTGTTCCCTACTGGGTAGGGTCACCAACTGCATGACACTTGGAGGAGCTATTCTAAGGTCTTAATTCACTTACAAGTTTCTCCAGCAATGGGTATGCTTCTCTAGGCCACCAGCCTGCAATTGTGGAGCTTCTAAGTGCATCTTTCTTGGCTGGGTGAAGTCACCTTACCCAGGCTTCTGATGTGAAGCTGCATGGTGTGTCCTGGACTCTATAAGCAGCTGGACTGTGGTGTATGTTTGTGTGGGTCACTGACTAATTTTGGCTTCATAAATTAATTTGCTTCTGCTTATTTGCTGCCTCCCTCCTCTTGCAGAACTTAAACCCTCCCTCATTGGAAAGAAGAAGCCAGGAGGTGCCAAGAAAGGGGTACGTCTGAGCTCTTGTTTTATGGAGAGGAGGTAGAGCATGTCTCATATTACTGCTGTCCTTTCCTTGGCCCTTGCTTTCTGCCCTTAAAGCTGCGTACTGAGAGATCCATTTGGGGAAGGGAGAGCTTTGATTATATCACTGCTTATTTTGAAGGACCGCTTATATTTTAATGGACAAAAACAACTGGGTTTTGGATCATTACTTGTTACGATATGAAGCATATGTGGCTGATCTCTTGGCACTGAGCGCTGGTGGGTTAACTCTTGGGTGTTCTTCCACACTCTGCTGCAAGCTGTATGGGGTCTGTAGGTTGTAACTACACAGGGAGACCAAAGGCCTGGTTTGGTGCAGCAAGGAGTAGGGTTCTGGTTTTCGTCTCCGATGAACAATTTAAGCTGAAGAAATCGCCATTTTTTGTTTTTTCAAGTTGGGTGCAAAAAAAGGTCTTGGAGCCCAGAAAGTGAGCAGCCAGAGCTTCAGTGAGATTGAGCGGCAAGCCCAGGTGGCAGAGCAGCTGAGGGAGCAGCAGGCAGTGGAGTCCAGGAAACAAGCTGAGGAGTCCATGTAAGTGCCTTGTTTGGGCCGAATGCCTTGCGTACTAAGGCAGAAATAATACTAGGTTAATGCTGTTAATGCTTACAGTAAAGAAATCACAGTTAGCCAAAAAAGAGTTGAACCCCGGTGAAGGTGAGATGGGAAGAAAAGCAGAAGCTTCTACGCAAGGATTTTTGGCAGAGCTGTTGTGGAAATGGGTATTTTGATGCGTTGTAAGGGTTGCTCCCCCCCTTGCCACTCCACAGCACGGACTGGAGCAGAGGGTAATGAGCTGGTACCCACCGTAGCTCTTTCCTTTAGAGTCACCTCAATGCGACTGGCTTATCAGGAACTGCAGCTTGATCGGAAGAAGGAAGAAAAGAAACTTCAGAACCTTGAAGGGAAGAAGCGTGAACAAGCAGAGAGGCTGGGCATGGGCTTGGTGTCCAGAAGGTACTTGGCTGTGGATGGCGTAGGACAGGTGCCTTGGAAGCACTGTGCTCTGGAAAAGTTTCCTGAAGGCAGTAGCTTGCTGCTCTTGTAAGAGATAAGGAGCTGCTTTAAAGTGCTCATATGCTGGACTATGACTAAGAGTGCTTCAGCCCCCAGAAGGAATGGGGCGTTCTGATGAGAGATTCTAGTTCTCATTTGAACTTTTCCAAAGATGCATGTGGCCTGTCAGCGCGTAGCCCTAGAGCCGTGCTGCTTGGCAGCTGTCCCCCCTGCAGAATACTTCCCTTAAGGTAGAGCAGGACTGCTGAGGGAGTCGGGATAAGCTAGAAAAGCGGTGAAGGGGGCCGGCATCCCACAACTCTCCCTTGAGACTTGTGGCACCTGCCCTGCCTGTGAAGGCCAGGTTCAGTTTTGAGGCAGACTGGCTGTAGGGGCTGGGTGCTGTCGGAGCAATCGGCCCTGACTGCCTCTTTGTTGTGCTAGTTCTGTTTCACACTCAGTGATGTCCGAGATGCAAGTAATTGAGCAGGAGACACCACTGGCTGCAAAAGCTTCCCGCTCCCAACTGGACTTGTTTGAAGATGCTGGAAGCTTCACATCTGGACCCCCCAAGTAAGACGTAGCTTCAGTGTAAATTTGGCTTATTCCTGAATTTAATGTCGGGCCTAAATCACCTATTTTTGGTACCTAGGTATAAATATAATCCCTTCTCATTTGAAGATGCATTTGGCTCACGATGGGAAACGGACTCTTCCTGGGGTATGGACAAAGAGGAGGAACCCGAGGTGACCATTTCCAGTATTCGGCCAGTTTCAGAGAGGTAAAATGCCTGCCACTGCTACTGTACCTTCCGTGTGCGTAGGACAAACAAGTAGGTCTAGGAGCTGTGGGTAGAGATGCTGCTGTGTTATGACAGGAACCTTGTACTGCAGGAGGTAACTTGTGTGGACAAGCCCAAGAAAAAGGGTGTTGAGTGAAAGAGGCCTGGACACTTCTTTGCCTGTCGTGTCCCTAAGTTTGATACAGCCTTTATGGTCATTTAGTGCTGGCCATCCCGAGGTGGGGAGAGGAGGACGCTGATGGTAGCTAGCACTTGAGGATTTGTTGCTTTCCTTTGATCAGATGGGGTCCGAGAGAGGAGTCTGTTTCTTTACTGTGTCGGTGAGCTTAAGCTGAGACGTCTCTTCTTGTTTCCTCAGACCCACCAGCAGGCGGGAGACAGAGGGCAGGACATCTGTTGTGGAATCCAATGAAGCTCGGCAGAAGTTTGCAGGAGCTAAAGCCATCTCTTCAGATATGTTCTTTGGGCGGGAGGCAGACGCTGAGGTAGATGCATTCTGCGGTGCTTAGGCTGGTACAGCTCTGGCTTCATCTCCTTCTGTTTGCTCAGGTCCTGCTTTGTTCCTTTCCTTTATAACCTTTCTGTTTTGTTTTTCTGGTGCAGTATGAAGCCAGATCCCGACTGCAGCAGCTCTCAGGCAGCAGTGCCATCAGCTCTGCAGACCTGTTTGGAGAAGCTGAGAATGTGCACTCAGGTTTGTTAGCACTCGGTGGGGTTGAGGAAGGGGGCAGCTTTGGAGGACCTAGAGTGGAGGGTGCTCTCTGGACCAGGGGACTCCGGGGTAACTCCTGCTGGTTCTCCTAGGTGGTGTGTCGATTGGAAATGTCCTGCCTGCAGCTGACATTGCACAGTTCAAGCAAGGAGTGAAATCAGTTGCTGGCAAGATGGCTGTCCTAGCCAATGGGGTGATGAACTCCCTCCAGGTGAGATTACGCTGTGGCATCTTCAGAAAGGCTATTGTCATGCTTGGGGGGGCTTTCATCATACCCTGGCTTCCACTGGAATTACCATTGTCTTCTCAAATTGCGTTGAAAGTCCCAGGTAGAGACCTGTCTTTTGTAGCTGATGGCTATACTACAACAGCTGAGCAATTCTGGGTGGCCAGTGAATACTTGGCCAGCCTTGCTCTCCTGCTGGACAGGACACCTTGTTATGTCAGATATGTCTCTTCCCACAAATCCCAGGCAGAACTTAAAAAGTTAAAGGCCATTTTACTTCCTGCCTTTGCATGGTGTCCTGTCTAAGTAACCTTGCACTGCATTCCAATCCCAAACGCCCCGAGACCTTTTTATCTGTCTCTGGAGTTTGCGGGAAGTGTTGTAGCATGGTGTCTTGGTGTGTTTCCTCCCCAGGATCGTTATGGCTCATATTGATGACCCAGGGACTGCAACTCAAAGGGAAGCCAGCACGAGGCACTGATGCCACCTTTGCCTGGAGTAAACTCTGCAGGATTGTCTTAGTTTGTCTGGGGTGGGTGGGGAGGGGAGAAGGTAAGCAGAGGTGGTCAGGACATCGCTGTGCCCAGGATGCTTTCTGAATATCTCTGGATTCCACTCTATTAAAATTCAATGTGCCCTCATACCCACTGCTATCTACTAGCCAGTGGAGATAGGCCTTCTTCCAGGGTTAACCTCGCTGCTGTAAAAGGTATGACAGGAGCTCATGAGCTGCCCTCATCAGTGCTCCTGTCCTCTTTGGCCCACACCTTAGCCCACCAAGTGACAGAGGGAAGGGAAATGCTGTTTTTTCTGAACATCGTGTTACCTGGTTCCCACAGGCATGACTGATTTTTTTTTGTTGTTGTTTTTTTGGGTTTTTTTTTTTGTTCTGCTCAGTGCTCCCAATCCATGGTGCTGTGGAGGCCTCTGTATTTGCAGGGTCGGACTTTTGCCATGGGATAATCATTTTTACTGTGTTGTAAACCAGCATATATTGATGCAGGAGAACAAAATCAAAGCAAAGATTATTTTTTTTAGCTTCTAATTACATCATCAGCAAAAAAGGCCCAGGTAAAGAAGTACTGGAATGGTATTTACAGGATCCCTGGTTATTTTGTTACCCAGCTTTGGACTGAGGTTTAAGTCCTTCGCTGTGAAGTGAACTGAGTTGCAGCAGTGAGTGAGGGCTGTCATTCTAGTCCTGCTCAACTTGGCTCTCTGCTCCTGGCTGTGAATTTAACAAGGGCATGTTTTTCTCTTCTTTGGACTGTGGTGTTGAGGATGGGGTAATAAGTGTGTAACCAGCCTTCTCCCACCTTATTAGGAAAAAGAGCTGGGGCTGTTTGGGCCTCTCTTGCCCTGTTGAGGCCGAGGGGCTGGGAGGGAAGGATTACTCTGCTGCTGTACGCAGATGTTTGGCTGCTGTGGTGGGGCAGGAGGGGGGTCACCGCATCTTTACCCCCAGTACCTCTGAGGGGAGCCTGTCCTGCCAGGCCAGCGGGCTAGCACGGTAGCAGCCCATTGCACCTGCACAGCCACCTGTCCTTGCCCAAGGGGAGGGGGTGGTGGGCCCCAGGGGTACCACCGCCAGCCTGCGCTGCTCCTGCCCACCCGGGACTGTTCCCCCGGAACCTGGTGGAGGGGGCTGGGCAGCCCAGCAGACCCCAGACACAGCAGAGGCTGTAGGCAGTGTGCTTTATTGTGAGGCTGTCAGTATTCACTGATGGTTGGGAGAGAAAGCACAGTTCACCAGCATGTTAATAAATAAAATAACTTACAATAAATAAATAACCCCTCCCACTCTCTCCACAGGTGAGGCTGTGGTACAGACTCAGCAGTAGTTAAGGGATTAGGCTTAAAATAGCTCCAGCATGTGTTGAATCCATTCAGCTTAGGGCGGCTCTGAGCTTTGGGTTACCAGCTCCTGACAGCCCACGCTGCTGCATTTTATGAGCAGGAGAAGCAAGGAGGCTCCCACACAAGCAAGAGAAACTAGAGTTCCCCAGGAAATAATGGCTATGCAAGCTGAGGCACAGGAGCTGGGCTAGGCAAAGCGTTCAGGGCTGTGGAGGCCAAACTGTTGAGGAAGTTACACATTAACACAACGAGGTGCTACTCCTTTTTGTAGTTGTAAGGGCTACGCTATGATGCTGTAACAATGCCAATATTTACAAAAAAATACCCAGGATTTGTTTGAGAACTGCTTCCTTCTGCCCCCCCCAACCCCAGCAGATGCTGTATATGTCTGCAAGCCGTGCCACCTGTGGCCAAGGAGTTCAAAGACTTCTTTATCCCTCCTCCAGCGCCTCTGAAGCTCAGTTTTCCAAGTGACCTTAAGATGCTGTTGGAGGTGGTAGGAGGGCCTCACAGAAGGGAACTCAATACAGCAGAGGAGCCAGACAGCACCACGCAGTACTTACTGCGGTCTGGCTTACTTGCTGCATTTGCTTTGGCAAGTCTTGGACACGTGGAGGAGGAAGCAGAGACAGGTGGCATGGCAGTACCTAAGCCCTTTTCTAGGAATTTCTCTAGCTTTGATCATACACAGGTGCAGCTTTACTAGGAATAATTACAACAGAGCAGGAGTGCAGAGCTGCCGCTGGCGATTTAACCACTCTATTGTCTAGGCCAAGTCTGAACACAGCTACACAACAAACCACTGGCAAACAGCCTGCACTAACGCTGCCACAGCTCCAGCACAACCATGAGGGAGAGCCCTGGTGAGAGAATACCCGGCTATTTCCAAGTGGAGGCAGAGCTAGTGTCGCTGGTTGGTCTTGCCTGCCAGCAGAGGGTAACATAGCTCTGCGGCTGGAAATAGCTTCTGGGGAGGAGCTATTCCTACGCGAACTTGGAGCTAGGAAAAAGGCAGAGTTCTTCCTGGGGAAGGGATGGGTGGACCTGGCAATGGGGACTGGCATGGCCACACGCACACTGGTGATGTGGGCAGAACCCACCCACGGTCAGAGCAGATGATCTGGGAGGAGGTGTTGTTCCTCCCGTGAGTTCTGGAGAAACTCAAGATGGGAATGGTGCCCACCCTTACAACCTTCAATTTTCAGAGGAGTCTGTCTCTTCATTTGAGCCTTCACTCTCAGCATCCATTTTTCGCCGGTGGTGTAGAGGTTTCCAGGGAGAATTAATCCTGGGTGAGTTACGGACAGGCAAATTGGCTGCATCCCCACTGGAGCTGGTGGGACCAGAGATGGAAATCCCTGAAACCCGAGCTACCCTGAAAGAGAAAAGACAAAGGTAGCCTAACTTGTCATCTCCAGCCATAGCAGTTTTGGAGTGACCCCGGGAGGAGGACTTATTCACAAATAGCACAGGGATGGAAAAACTTTCATGACACAGAGGGGGAACACCTTGCACTAGCACCTGCCAGACTCGTTGCGTGAATCCTTCGTATTTAAACAGATTTTTGTTCTGAGCTGAGCCTGAGTCCTCCAACACCCCCAGTTTTTATCATGCAAACAAAATTTCCCTGTTCATTAGAGAATACTGCTTCCTCTAGATCCTTCTTTGAGGTACAGTTTTCCCCTCTGTTTCTGAAGCCTTTTTTAAGGATTTTGTTAGCTGCACCAAGGCACCCTGAAGAAAGAGGCCTTTTCAGGCTGCTTTGCTAGCTTCTCTTGTTTTATAGTAGAGCAAAGGAACAGGGACAGTACTAAAGTCTCCCTTAGCATGCTAACTTTAATCTCTTGCTTTACCTACTTTAGGCAACTCCACTTACAATTTCTCAAGTTCCTGATCCATGGCAGGGTCCAGAAACAAGTCTCCTTTATCTGGCAAAGCCCCTGGAAAAAAACAAGGGAAAGCATCAGAGCACAATTAGGCTATTCATTCTTAAGGAAAAGTGCTCAAGCCATAGCAGCATCCAGAATACGCCCCACAAGACAGAGAAGACTCTTCCATATACCTAGTAAAGAAAGGGACACAATGTTGAGGATCATGGACAGATAAAGAACGAAGATAGAACGTGTCCAGAGAAGGGCAACAAAGCTGGGGAAGGGTCTAGAGACCAAATCCTGTGAGGAGTGGCTGAGGGAGCTGGGGGGGCTCAGCCTGGAGAAAAGGAGGCTTGGGGTGGGGGGGCTGGTCGCTCCCTACAGCTGCCTGACAGGGGCTGTGGGCAGGGGGGGTCGGTCTCTGCTCCCAGGGAACAAGCGACAGGACAAGGGGACACGGGCTCCAGCTGCCCCAGGGGAGGTTCAGGTGGGGTACCGGGAACAATTCCTTCATGGACAGGCTGCCCAGGGAGGTGGCTGAGTGCCCATCCCCGGAGGTATTTAAAAGACATGTAGATGTGCCACTCAAGGGCCTGGTTTAGTACTGGACTTGGCAGTGCTGGGTTAACTGTTGGGGTCTATCTTAAAAGTCTTTTCCAACGTAAATGATTGTACGATTGTATGATGACATGTTCTGTCCCCTTCATATAGGCTGTAGCTGAGCTCAGACTAAACAGGAGGCACTCTCAGTAGCCTCACCTCTCAGAGAACTTGAAGAGCCCTAAGGATTGGCAGTTTCCATTGGCTATACAAAACCACTGAGCACTGACTGTCAGCAAGATGACTATGGGCCTCTGCTAATTGCAGTCACCAGTCCCATATCCTATCAGAGCAATAGATACGTTGTTGTCTGTGCCACAGCCCGAAGCACGCACTGTATCACCCCGGGAGATGTGTACTTCTGTGACACCTGCCTTGTGGTGCACTGAGCCTGGGGATTAAAACACTCCACAGATGTAAGACTATTGCTTTCTTGCAATTCGGGAAAGTCAGGCCTGACTGGTGCACGTTTAGTCTACAGGAGTAAGCCTGGATGGACTGTGCTCTAGCTTTGCTTGCTGTCTGGGTGAGAGCATGAAGGGCTGGGCTGGTGATTCAGCACCTTCTCTCGGCGTAAGGCGGGCATGCTCCTTTTCACATTTGAAACCCCATTCAGGATGAAGGACATGGTGTAATCCAGAACTGGAACAGCTGGTTGATCGTCCTTGCCCTTCTCTGAAAGGACACTGGCACCTCAGGAAGAGCCCAGAAAGGAAGATGGGGCTCTTAGGAAAGCCTTCCTTTCTAATTCTGTAACAAACCCCACCTTGTACAGGGGTCGTGGGAGGGTGTGATCAGCCAGCAGAGAGATGACAGGAACAGCCTACCACAGCCTTGATAGTGCCACTGCACACCGGGACAAAACCCCACTTGGTAATCTGTACCGACAGTGCAGCGAGGCATGCTCTTCTTTCTCAGGGGACCTGGGTGCTTCACTTGGTACCTTTGGGAAGGGGCTTTGTACTCCCTGTGGGGACACAAAACTGGTTACTGGCCCTGGCACCTTGCTCTTGAACAAGGGGCTGGAGAGCCACCTGCCTCACACAGGCGAGCTGGCAGCAGTCATCAAAAATGTAGCAATGAGTGCCTAAAAATCAGAACCAGTTTAGACCAGGACTGACTCCCCCCACTTCTTCCCATTCTTATCTTCCCTTCCTGCAAACAAACACAAAAGCCTGGCAACTCGACACAAAGTGTCGGGAGGTCCAGTGAAATGCCTCGGCCTGCTCCTTTTCATGGGTTCAACTAAAAGAAAAAGCAGCTAAAGCTTAACTTGTTTTTGCACTTGCAGAATGCACCGCGAGGTCTCTAAGGCACAAGAATTACTTGGGAGACTCAGTAAATAACACTTAAAGGGTTCACAAATCAACATTGACACTGGAGTTAGGCTGCGGATTCCAGTCTGCCTGACAAACTCATCAGCGCTGCCCCAGCCTGCACCAGCCGCTCTAATCCCTACCCCGATCCTGCAGGGGGGCTGCTGGCTTTGTGAGACCGGAGGGAGGATGGGCATCCTGACCGAAAGCTCCTGTGCCTGAAACTGCCCTCGCTGAAGGGCTTTGGGGAGCTTGTGATCCCCTACAGACCAAAAACTAGTGAAATCACCCCTCCGGGGAGATAAGACACCAGGAGAAGAATCCTCCTTTCCTTGCCAAGATGCTAGCACCTGTCAGACTTGTGGCTGCTGCCCTCCTCTGAGAGAGGCCTCAGCAGGAGGCTGGCAGAGGGCCAGGGGACAGGCCCACATTAACGGAAAATGAACTTTGTAGATGGCACAATGGGAGCCGTGGGCAGGGTGGTGGTTGGGTTGTTTTTTTTCTGCTCATCTGTTTTATTTGCACTTGACTAGAAGTGGATTTTGTAGGGCAAAGGAGAAAAAGATTTTGCTTGCTGCAATCCAGGCATCACCTTCCCCAGTGAATACACTGCTGCTTAAGCCTGTTTGCAGAGGGGATTGCAGGGCTGTATTCACGCACCTTTGATATATAATCTCCGTGTTGCTGGGTAAGCGGCCCTGCCCCAGAGGAGCATTAGCAGCTTAAATGGTTTGCTGCAAGAAGGGGCTCAGCCAGGGAGGGGACACACTTACTCTCCTATGATGCACACCTGTGCAAAAGAACAAGCCCACAGGCAAGATACACCTTTTCACTGAGGTTTGTCTTTGTAATAGAGGGACTGGCAAATACTCAAGCCTAGTAGAGGGAGAGGATAACTACCCAAATCCAGAGAAAGCCTACCCTTACTGCCCAGATGATTTCCTGAGTGGAGATGAGTGAAGATCAGTGTTTGGGCCTCCACACATTTAAATGTACCTCCCAGATACAGCCTTGCCGAACACAGCAAGTGATTTCTCTTCCCCTTTGCAAGTGGAGGAAGAGCACAAGCAAGGCATATGGGAGCAATATGGAATTGTGAGTCTAAATTATGTATGGACTACATACTGTCCTTTGCCAATGCAACACTTCGCTTTCTTGCTCTAGGACAACACTGACCAGCACAATATGGAAACAAGAAGTGAGATGCTGCTTGGTAAATCCCTCTGGTTCCTGCAGCAGTGTGGCACAGAATTTTGTAGCAGTTTGTGTTTTATGATTTTCAGCAGGCCAGGGATTAATATACTAGCAAGATTGCACTGCCTTGATGGGAGATGGGGAAGAACTGGGCAAGACTGGGCTTTGAGTCTTTGAGCCAAGGAGGCAGCAGAGGTTTGCCCATTAGGTCCTCCTCTTCTTGTAGACGAGAGCAGTCACCTAAAATCTGGAAGAATGAAGGGCTAAAGTATAGGATTGGACTTCAATTCAGTACTGTCGACAACGATCAGCCACCGTACTTGTCTCCTGACCATCTCTACCCAACCTTTATAGCAAAACATGTTAAAACAACGGTTCTGCTAAAATGATCAGCTATTGAAGAGGTAAAACATTCCTGTCTTAGGGAGGCATTTCGTATCTAATTTTATCCTTGAAGAAGCTTCACAGCTTCAAGCAGACAGTAAGGCACAGTGTTGTTGAATCCATCAACACAAAGATGAAAAACTTGCCCTCAGTCTCTCCCTGACAGTGTGAAATCTGGGGCATAATTACAGAGGAGATTCCACAGAAATGGGGAATTACCGAATATCTAGAGCTGTACCACTCACAGCAGTCTTACCTAGGGCTCTATTGATCCCCTGATCCTTTGCAAGTGCCATAAGGAATCCATAGAAGGTCAGTCTCTGTGCACTACTCAACATTTCCTTCACAAGAGCAGACGGTGGACAGCTAGGAAAAGAGAGATAAAGAGGTCATCTTATCTTTTAAATTAGCGACTTCCCCCCCCCCCCCCCCCCCCCCCCCCCCCCCCCCCCCCCCCCAAGATCAGCTCAAACTGAAGAAATAAGCCTTTTACTTGTACTAACTCTGTGAGGTTGCCCTGACTCAGTTTAAAACAAGCCACCAGCCTTGTTGAGCATTGCGTCTGCTCCCCATTTGCTAAGCAAGATGTTTGAGCTGGGATACATCCCTAGGAGCAGTCTTACCTATCTCCATTCCAAGGATAAGGAGAAAACCCTAGATTCTCTCAGAGGCATGCACATCCCGACTCTCAGCATGTTCTTTCAAAAATCAATTGGGAAATCCTTTCTTTTAGAAGACAATGAACTTTCATGAGGGTTGTTATGTTATCACCCTTTTATCAGTGATAGTCATCCAAGGGGCAGGAAAACCTCTCCAATGATAGCCTAAATGTGTCAGAAAACAATATCTAGGTGGGGACTAAACTGACATGTCTCCTTCTTCTACCTTAATCCCTGGCCCTGATTTCTAAGCAACAGCATCATAGTGATTCTTGCTCTTGCCTAATACTCCTTAAAGAATTTAATGCAAAATAAAACTGCCTCATGAAGAGGAAGTGTTGAACAGTCCATGGTGTAGTGGCACCTCGGGAGATGTGGGTGTGGGCTGACGATCTCTCAAGCAAAGGTGGTTACCAAAGCCTGGCTAAGTACTGGGCTACAGGATGAAAGGCTGGGAATGGCTCCCCTTCCCAGTGCTGTGCAGAGCCTGACCCACCAGACAGGCTCACAGTACCCTTCCCAACTGAAGCTCTCGGGGCATACAGGGAATGTAGAGCTTCTGTTATTTAGAAGAACAAAACAACCTAGCATCTCCATGCTTAGATATCTATAGTACTGGACAGCAGTTCAGCAGTAATTTCGTGGACCATGAATTTGGATTCAGGCGCCTAAAGCAGGAATCAGGTGGAATTTGTGTCCCGAGTCTTTTTGTGGATCTAACCCATAACCTTCTAGCAGGGCACGTGCTCGCTACCTGCAAGAAACGATGGAGAAAGTGTCTGTCAAAGCTATACAGTAAGGTCTGGTATTGCTCCATCCCCTGCTGAGCTAAGGCTAGTCTCGTGCCTGGGATCTGTAACTGGAGACAACAGCCCCATCGCAGGCTCGGGTACAGACTAGCCGTGTGTTCTTCGCTAGGTACTAAGCCTTCAAACTCCATCCACCCCAGTGGGCCTTTCCTGTGCTTCAGCACCCAAGAACACAACTGCACTTATCTCCTCTAGTTAACTCATGATGATAGATGGACCTTTCCTTGATGAAAAGTGTCAACACAGAAGTGAGAAGGAAAGCAGAGACCCAAATCAGTCCATTACTTCAAGAATCAGCTCAAATCCCATGTTTCTTAGGTTCACAAAATTGTTTCTATCCTTCAGTTAAAGCGGTTAGGCTATGATCTCTCCCTTCATGCTTCTCCAATGAGATCTATTTGGAAGTTACAGCTTGTTTAAAGTCCTGTATTTCTTCACAGCTCCAACCTTACAAAGGGTCTCCAGAAACACAGACTTCAAATCTGTGTTTAGGACTCTGTTCGTACCTGTATTTTGATCTGTCACACAAGGACTCTAGGCACTGGTAGAAGAGAGATGCCTCTACCCCATCAAGTGGGCTGCAGTCATTTGGGGGTTGGCGCTGCCGATGTTGCCCGGAGGATGATGTTGGCACAATCACAGTATTTGGATTCTTACCAGCCAGCAGATCTTGATAAATGGCAGCCACACTTTCCAGAAACTCTGAAAAAACCAGGAAGTGACTTAAAACTCTGGGCTATAACCAGCAAAGCGTCCTCCTGACCTACCAGACCTGGGATTAAACTGTCATTCCCTGCTTTGTGTCGTATGTAAGCACCAAAAGGAAATAAGCACAACACTACAGCATCCTGCATATTCAGATCATATGTTAAGCAGGCACAAACAGCCATTTCCATAAAACTTGCTGGCTTCTTTCATGTCAGGATGATCCTGAGAGGCCGCTCACTCTGTTGAACAAGGTTCTTCTCAAGGAAACAGAGGCTAGCTAGCACATGGGTAAAATAGTGGTGTGTGAAAGCTGATGTCAAACGAAAAGCTAGTTTGCAAAGTCTAAAAAGTTTTCCTTCTCCATCTCTTGCTACTGATTAAGAATTCATCCAAGTTGGGCACAAACTCTATGGTACTGCAACAGGAGGAAAGAGAGCTAGTTAGTTAGGGCTCCCTGCTGTATCCCAGCTTGTGTCTGTGCTGCTCCAAAGTAAATATCACACGGGATCTAGAGGAAGGGCCAGGGCAGGTCAGGGCGAGAGTTGGCGGAAAGCCTCTCCCCAGGCTCCTCATACTAACCACTGTTTACTGCAAGAGTCTAATTTTAAACAAGTTTGTTTATGGATGTGGTCAGTAGTTTACAAATCTAGATTCCATTTGGAGTGGTTTGCACGTGTGTGGGTTGGTGGGAGAGCATAGGGCAGGCTGCGTGTGTGCGTTGTGCCTGGGTGAACAGGACAGGGGTGGGATGTTTGAGTGTGTGTACACAAGGGCGGGCTTGTGAGGGCTCCAGTGGCATTGAATTCCTGAGTGAATGGAAGTGTAACTCCGTGCATGAGGCGGGTGGAGAGGAAAGGCAAGATGTCAGCGGGCCCTGAGGCTGTGCTGGGGTTATGCAGCTCAGTGGAAATATTTGTTATATCACAGAAAAACTTTCCAAACACATTTTATGTCCCTGGCTAAAGACATTACAAGCCTGGTTCTGCCCAGCCCCAAATGGACTGGTTTTCTTCGATGAATTGTCATGGATAATGTGATATGCACAGGGGCGTTACAGGGGAAGTACATACAGAGAAGTACCGAGAAAAAAGAGATTTTTGTATTAGGGAGAGCAGCTGACTCTTAACTGCCAGAAAGATGGGAACTGACAGGTTGGATCAGATCAGCAGGCCACCCAAGTCTATTCTCTGACCACAGATGCTGCTCCACAACTTCCAGCCAGTTTCCCCCCGTAGCCAGACCGGTCCTCTTTTGCCTGGTCGAGGCAGTTCGAGCTGCGCCCATCAGAGGGAGCTATTTCAGTGCGAGTGGGCAGAAACCCAGGCGCTTACCTTGCCTTTACACAGTGCCGCGGCTGGGAGATGGGAGGTGGCACCCCAGCAGCCCCCCCTGCTTGGGAGCACATCTAGCTTTGATAAAAGAGATGCTTCTCTCTTTTTGCTCACTTAAGAAATTCCCTGAATGACATTCCCTTTCCTCAAGCAAATTTTAGGGGGCCTAGGACAAACAGGCCAATGTATTTTTAAAGCAGTCTCCCTTGCACAGAACAAGCTCCTGAATCCAAGTTCCTCCCTCTCATCTCCTGAACCTTGATTTAAAAAAAAAATAGCGGATTTTTACAGATGTGTACGTGTGGGTGAGCACAGGTAAATATACACACACAAACTAATATTATTTGATTTATACTTCTGTCAAGAATTTTAAAAGAAGTACCCCATCTAGTTAAAACTCAAACTGGGGGAGAGGGGTAGAATATGATAAATGAACAAAAATATGGAGAAGGTAGATGGGGATTAACTGTTCATTTTCCCTTCCAACTTGGGGCTCTCAAATCAAACAAGAGAGGTGGCTCTCCATGGGACAGCGGGCAGACCTGTGCAACTCCTTGTCGTGGAGGTTACAAGTTCATGTGATTTCAAGGGGAGGCCAGAGAAGCTCTTGGGAGAGGAGTCCACCGGGGGTTAGGAAATTACACCCAGTTCGGAAACTCCCTGAGCTGAAACCAGCTCACAGTTGGGAGAGTATTAGGGGGAAGGATTGTATCCATTTGTCCAGTTCCTTTTCCTTCCAAGGTACCAGCCGGTGGGCTTTTCTTATCCTGTCTCCAGCAGGGACCAATACTTTGGAGGCAGAAATGCTGTATTAAGGGGAAGAATAAAAATGTTCCTTGTAGAAGTTAATTGTTAGGTGCTAATATACTCTAGATAAAGCTGGAAATCTGTGTCTCAAGACTAAGACAAATACATGCATAAGCCATAACAGTTACAGGTATCTTGTTATTCTCAAAGATTTGGAACATCCTTACGAAGCCTCCTAATCTCTTGGCATCAGTGATGCCTCACACCAGTGGATTTCATTATCTATAAATTTTCTGTGAGAAACCATATCCTTACAAGTTTCAAACAAGTGCAGAGACTGGGAAGCTGTACAGTTGTAATGCTATGCTAGTGGGTGAAGTCAGCAGCTGCCCAGCATTTACCTGAGTAGTAGAACTGGATCTGGAAAGCAAAGAGGAAATCGGAAAAAGACATCAGGCAATCCATAGCATCGTCCATCAGCACAATCCTGCGATAAGATGAGAGAAACAGTTTAGCAACTACAAAAGAACTGAAGTCTGTAACCAGGAACCCCAGATCTAGAGAAAGTACAGCTAGGGAGCTACGTGCACCTGAGGATTGCTAGTGCCTTGGCCCAGTATGAGAGGTTAGGAGAGAGAAATGGAACACCCGCTGCTGCATGGATGTGGCCACCCTAATATCAAATGAAGGCAGCTTAAGAACCTGCAGCGAGGACAGGATCCTGAATGTCCATGCTATCACATACTTCAGCTACAGTGTGAACAGAGTAGTGTGACACGGATGTCAAGCATTCAAAGCGTGATGGACACGATGGAACGAACACTTGCATAAAAACTGCATGGCTGGTTCACACAGCTATACAAAGAATAACTGCTATAGACAAGACAGTTAAACAAGTATTAAACTGGTGTAAGTGGAATGAGACTGATGCTGTTCCTCTCCATACTAGAGTTCATCAAACTCTATATTTTCAGATTCGTAAGGATAACAACAGTTAATTCTCAATCTATATGCAAACTCCACCTGACTATGTAGGCAATAACATTGCACCAACAACCAGCTTTCTAATTACACACTGTGAACAGCCTATCCTCCCTTCCTGATGAATGAATCGGTCTCTTTTCTTATCTATCAGGTTTATCATTTGACTATCAGGTCAAATTTCACAGAAACTGAAGACTTCTTGGGCCAGGGACAATATCTTCTTTCTCTCTGCTAAGCCCCAGGTGCATGCAGGGAGCTACGTGCATCCCTATTGTGAAGCATACTTCACGAATATGGAAAGTTATCGATCGAGGCCATAAAGATGAAGTATGAATGATGGCAAAGTCCAGCTCCTTTAGGACAAAACTCTGGATTTCAGAAGTAAGTTTGGGCAAAGACATAAAAATAAATATAAAAACAATGCTGTGGTCACTGCTACTACATAAGGATGAAAAGGTCAGTCTCTGAAGTGGAGAAAATCAAACTGGGGCTGATGACAGCTCAGACTGGAAAACAGAAGGAAACACTCCACTGTGATGGGAAAAAACCAAAGTATTTGAATGATGCTAAAGAAAGGTAGCTGGTGCTTCTTTTCAGCTGTGTGTAGGTCTAGTGATCCTATACAGTCAGTATCTGGCATATCATGTCATATGAGAAAGATAACCAGTTCATTATAGCCAAAGTACAGGTCATCTAGTAGGACCCTTTTGAAAATGGAGCCAACTACAATCCACAGACCAACTCCTGCAGCATCAATGGTCTAAACACACCGCTGGGGAAACACTCTTCCGTGTCACGTAAAAGACTCCAGGCAGCTGTGTGGGAGGCTGACCTAGAAGAGTTACAGGATCTTGCAAGACTTCCCTGCCACTCAGACCAGTTCTGTTCACTGTGGCAAAATCAAACATGTAGAGCAGCTTGAATTAATTATCTCAAAGAAGAAAGACTGAGGCTAAGAGGGTCCCCAGGAGAAAAGCCAGTATTTAAAACAAAACCCTTTGAAGATGTCAAAGTGCTTCTGATTTATTTATTATGTTCCAGAAGCCTCCTCCTCCTCCTTCTGTCTAAAGAAGCAGTAGCTTCAGTTCTTAATTCTCACTAATAAGCATGTTACTGAGATCGTCAGTGGCCACATCAAGGAAATGGCTTTGAAGCTGGCAGACAGAACATCCTCATCTCTCAGGCAATACTGCTCAGCCACTGGTGTTTCCAACCACTATTTAAACTCTGGAAACACGATGGGCCACATCGCTGAGGAGCTGCACTCCCTCCTTTGAAATGACGGTCTGTCTCCCAGATACCCTCAAAGCATAAGCTCTGAAGCTTTTTCCAGTGCATTTCTCCATCCTGGAGATGCAGGAGAACAGTGGAGAGGTTTTTTACGTATCCGTTAGGCAGAAAGACAATATTACATCACCTTTGTGACAATCAACTCATTTCACTTGTTAAGTCTAAAGCCATGGTCAATGGCTGTGCCCTGCAGCACCGAGTCCCAGTTTCTTACTCAGAGGAGAGCATGAGGAAGCAGGCAGAGGTTCTGAGAATTTGCTGGACATTTCTTGCTGTGAAGACAGTGAGGAGCCTCTAGGGAAGACTGTATGGCACATATGTGACAGAGGAGTGTCTAAATAGAAGCAGGTGCACTCTGGTGCTGGGTTACTGACTCCACTTGGCCCAGGAGTCTACACTCCGGAAATATTGAGAAGTCTTTAAATCCAATACTATCATTTATGAGGAGATTGACTGCAGCTGGCTATTCCCCACATAGCCAGCTGACCGAGCAGTCAGGGAAGCTGGGAGAGCATCATATGCAACGTATCGGCACCTCTTCCCTGAAATATCTGGCAAGGAGAAAATCCTAGCCAGGGACTGTAACCCAGACAGCAGGATCACAATTGAGGACAAAATCTGAAAGTCTGAACTTGAACTCAGAACAGTTGGTCGGGTAGCTGATATTTCAAGGAGTTCTATATTAATTCTTTCTTGCCTAAATTAGACTTCAAACCTCAGGGGCACAGATATATTTACGAAGTTAGTTGTCGGCACTCGATGATTAATGAAAATCAAGGAGAAACTTTGGAAAGGTCTGAAGAAAGATGCCTACACTTGAGGTGAAGGCTGTAGTGGTCTTTCAGGGTCCAAGTAGGTTTGGCAGGCAGGAAAGCCTTGCTACTGTGCCAATGGGGAAACTTTACAATCTACCGATTGCGGTTAAAATCTCAGAAACCCAGACTAAACAGGATGTCCCCAGGACAAACTCTAGACCAGGCAAGCTGAAAGGGCTTTTACTGTTCTCTGCTACCATTAAAGGCTAACCGACACAATCTGTCTTAAGGCCAGGCTGGCTCAAATGAGTCTTCAGGGACTTGGTTTGTTTACTGGTATATGGAGGCAAAAATAAGCGGAATGTACAAAAAGGGTAAGATCTGCACTGTCAGGCAATCTTTTTAACAACTGGGGTACAGACTTGGAAGCCCCATTTCCATTAGCACTGATCAGTGCAACATGAGGTCCCATACCACGTAAAACAGCATAGGAGCTGTGAACTACTCCGCTCTCGCTACTCAAACACAGGCAGCAAATTCCTTGTGTTTCTATCACAAGAGAAAAGTCAGCGCTCAGGCACAGATCTTGAAATCGTGGCATCAAACCAGAAAATTCCCCTAATTTTCTGTCCTTCTGCAATTTCAAGATTCAGAAAGCCAAAAGGTGTCTCTGAAGATCAAAGGTAGAGCAAAATCTTCAATCTGCTAATGGCTATAACCCTTTGAAGAAAAAACCACCCAAGAAACCTCAAAGCCTGGTTCTTTTTTGGGGATGACTTCTGCATTTGTGTAGCACCAGTAACAGAAAAATGGAGCACTCTGGTGTCTTACGAATAAAACCTATATTGTCGTAGCCTCTGCTCTTCTGCTCTGACATTTCCCGATCTTACTCCCAGTGTTTGTTATCAGTGCATAGCAACAGCTCCTGGATGAGTGGAGTACACCATGCTGCGAGATCATCTCAGTCATGCAGCACTGAGACTGCAACTGCTCTCTTCCCAAGAGCACCAATAATTACACAGGTCCTGGCTGTATCAGTGATTGCTGTGGCTGCTCCTGCCGCTACTTCAATTCCTTTCCCAAGCAAATTAGTAACAAAACCACTGGGGGTGTGCAGACTGTAGGAGGAACAATGTCAGTAAGTTTGCATGTAACATTCATCCTTTTTGCAAGGACTCAGTCAACTGGTGCTGGAAGACAGCCTGCAGAGTTCACCTTTCTCACTGGCAGAGACCAAGGAGGACAATGGGAAGTGTAGACCAGAAAAAGCACAAGAGAGTGAGCAACAATTGGAAGGAAAAAGATGGTTTAGCAATATGACGAGTTTTAATTAAAATTGTTCAACTAGATTAGCTTGTAACAGAATAATAGCAACGTGCAAGGAAATCTCTAGCCAGCCAAAAGTAGGAGTGAGGTCATCCCCACCTGAGCCTGGGTGCCTCTGACAGAGATCTCATTTCTCTCCAACACCTGCTCCCAAAGCTGGCTTGTCTGTCTCTACAGCACACACACACTACAGTGCAGCAGGCCCCTGAATGGGGCCTCTAGTTTACAACAGCCTTGTGGATTAAATTCCTTGACACAAACATCATAACATGTGTAGATACGCTGAAGCCTCCTTTCATGCACCATCACAAATTCCTGCTCAGCTCAGCTGGAGCCCTATGAAATACACACCAGTGCACGGGACTGGTGCTGGTGTACCTCCATGAAAGGAAGCAGCAATATATCCCTGCTACAGGGTTAGCATTCTTTTGTAGTCTGGCACTGGAGGCCAAGCAACTGTACTCTGCAGAGCCCCAAAGGCCCAGTGATGAGCTAGAGGGAAAAGTGGTGCTCGACTTTTAGTTTTACTTGACCCAACACAGTTTTAACTGCAGTTCAATTCAGATAGCAGCACGCAGAAGCCAGGAAAGAATTCAGAGAATCAGCCAAGTGGAAGCACTAGTAGATGTAGAACACTTTTTTTTTTTCATTTTCTTTTTTTAATATAATTTTCACGGGACTCTGATGCTAAAGAAAGATAACAGAATGACAAATAGAAAATGAGCACCTTTCCAATATTTAGGCCATGAGCAACATAGGCAGCAGCTAATCCTGACAATGTGCCTGGACCCTGTTTCCAAATGTCGTATCTGAGTCCGTGAATAAAGTTAAATTTCCATGCCCCCTCTGCTGAGATGGCTAGGAACAAGAGCATTTAATCAGTAAACTTGCTGTGATTATATGTGGGGTGTGTGTGTGTGTGAGCACTCCTACTGAGATCTGAACTGACCCCCCACCCCAACAGATGCATATACCTTATTACTTTTTCACTATCAGATAGTTAATAATCAACTGCCTGGGCTGGACTGGAACCAGCAAGCACTAACAGTAAAAAACTCCGTATCACACTATCAGTGCCCTGAGCCATCTATCTGCTTTAAGCCCTGTCTAGATTAAAATAAAATTTCAAACAGATTAGCTACCATGTTTGCAGCTAACGTACTTTAAAACACTGGCAATCCTTCAGAGGTTAGTAGCTTTTAAACGTGACCAACCATAGGAAGCTGGGTTGAGAGGTAACACCTTTTAAAGATGGTAAAGAGTATTTGAAATGGAGTTCAAAATCACGTCAGTTAAAAACACATTGGCTAACACTCTTGTATATGCAACTCACCTTCTGAACATAGAGCCAGCAGCAACCTTCTGCACTGATATTTCAGTCTCTGTATACCTTAAATATACACTCTCATTGCTAGAAAAACACCCTGTTCTTAACCTTAAAACATGGTATGTCTTTTCACCAAAAGCTTAAAAGGTGAAGGTCCCTGTCCATACCTTTACCCACAGATGTAGTTCCTAAGCCCCTGCGCGTAGGACTGATCTTGCCTTAAAAAAGAGAGAATGAGGACCCACCTTGCTGCTTTCTGAGTGAGTTCCATTGGGAAGTCGGGGCAGAGCAGCTGCAGCAAGCAGTGGTATTCCTGTGCTGTCAGCAAATCTGCAGGGAAAGAGAGGTGAGAACATCATAATTCTTTTTACAGGCTGTTCCCTCCCCTTGCTTCCTTTCCAGGAAAAAAAGCCTCATATTCCCTTCGACTCTCAATTTGAGTAGACTGGGTGCTAATGACAATTTAACTGCTCCCTAGGCCCTCAGAGCTGGGCTCTTCAGATGGAGTTTCCAGCAAAGACAATCAGAAAGAGGCCTGATAAAGGGGAAATTCCACTGAAGAGGCTCCTGCAGAGAAACTGTTAACAGGTAGTGATTCCGTGTGAAAACAAGGTAACCAAAACAGGGCAGTTTTAAGTAAGAACAGAGTTTGGTTTGACTTGAATATAACCATGTGGAAGAAGGAATCATTTCAAAGTTGCTTAAATTTGCTGAAATTCACTGGCATGGTGACATTCTCCACAATACGCCTGAAAACCATCCGCAGAACATCTGGCAGCTGTAACAAAGGCAAACAAGGTTTTTGGGTTGTGTATGGAAGGCTACACAGTATAAACCACAGATGTTATTACTTCGGCATTTGGTAAGGCAGCTGGATGGTCTCTTTTGGAATAATGTGTACAAATCTGGTCACTGTATTATAGGAAGCACAGAACGAAGATCCAAAAAACACAAAAACCCCAATCAAATGATTCATGGTTTAGAGAACAGCTTTGCAAAAGACTGGTCAAGAAAGGCTTCTGTGGTTCAGCAGAAAGAGTCTAAAAGAGGTGACTCTTAGGGAAGCTTATAGGACCCCAAGGGAATGGAAACATAGTGATGTCAAAAAGCCCTACATGATTGTATGTTCACAATCCAAAAGGCTGTGGACTGGAGTTAAGGAGAGGACTAGCTGAACAGCAGCAATTTTGCAGTACTTCTATATACAGAAGAATGCAAAGTATGGAAGATAGAGCCAGGGGTGGAAGTAGAGCCAAGCAGTAGGCAGGGAGGGGATCCAAAGGGCACAGGCACTGGGGCTGAGGTGGCATGAGTTCTTTTGCTACAGACACATCTTAGCCTTCCTTAGGATCACATCTAACCAACCTTGTCCCAGATGATAGTTACAACTTCTTTAAAGAACTCCTCCTCAAAGCCTGGCAGTTCAATAAAAGCAAGAGAAAGGGAAAATGCTACACCTTTGTCAGATGTTTCAAGAGGTAGGTATGCAGTATCAAAGGGACATTTCACTGCAACACCCAACCCAGTTAAATTAGTATTTTCAATGCTGACTAAAGAAATATTGCAGGAAGACTGTCACCAAAATCAAGCTATAGACTTTTCCTTTACCTACATTATTAGCCAGGGAAGCAGAAGAAAGAGAGGAGAGCGCTACTGTGTTTCTCTTCAGTTCAGGAAACCTTATAGCTGAAAAACACTGTTGTCAGGCATCCATTATAGACGCTCTCTAGAGTCCTATATTTTGCACTGCTCTTGGGAGGACATTCCACCTAATGAAGCACCTTAGGTTTAGGGTCATGTTATGAAAAGGTGATTTTGCTCTGTCTGGAAAAGCCAACTCTGCCATCAGAAATCTGCTCTAATGCAAGGAAGGCCCAGCCTGTGCAGAACTACAATACCATTGCAGAGATTTGTGCAACCTATCCTACTGTAGGGATAAACACATCGGAATCTCGCTTCTTCCAAAGCTGGAATGCTGAGCTGAATTCAATTTCTGTGGCTGCACTGAAATTACAAATGTCTGGGAGAATATGGAGGGCACTGTAAATTTTCTGTACTGTCATTTCTTACTAAAACATAAATCAGAGACTGCTCTCTATTGCAGATACTGCCTTGGTCCTTCAGCAAGTGTATATATGAGATTGGGTACGGTGTGTTATGATGGTATCCAGTGGAATGGTGGGGTCTTCTGCAATATTAGCTCATCAGTTCCTGGAATGTCATCAAGGAAGGTATCACCAAGTTTCATGTATAACTGCAAAAAGGTATTACTGAAAAAGTCCCAGGAAAATGCGTATTTTTAACTGAATCTTCAGCTCACTATTTCTCTTTCATGATACTATATAGAAGAGAGAAAATTTTCTTCTCTGTTATTTTGTTAGATCCACAGCCATTTATAACAAGAGGTTTTGGTCCTAAGTTCTTAAGAAAACTATCAAATAGTGTAGGGTATAGGCAAATTTCATAAAAACAACTTCAACAGGCTCAGCATAGGAAGCAGGCTACAGGAAAACAGAGAAACTGGGCATAAAACGGCTCTTGAAAGAGACACTTTCTCATAATTGAAGCACGGACCTCTTACAACTACTCCTCAAAGCTTTCTAAATCTAGCTTTGAATAATGGACATAAATCTTTGTCTAAAAAGTCTACATGTTGGTCTGAAGGAGTCACACCATTTGGAAGCTTTATGCAATACTCAATTTACATTTTTTGTTTGCTTAAATTCAAGTTTCTGTTTATGCATCCTTACACCTCTTGCTCTTGCTCGCCATTATCTTTTCCTTTCACTTGTTAAGAGATAATTAGAATAACCCTTTCTTCATACAGTATCTTACTGAATCTATTTAGCTGATAATTATATTTATTTAAAGATAAATCTGTTTAACTTACCCTCTGCATCCCTCCCTACCTAGCTCAGTCATATCTGTTGCTCTGCTTTGATCTCCTTCAGATTTTCCAAGTGTGGTGCCCAGCAGTGTACAAAGCATCCGTCATGCATTCAGAACAGACAAGGCTCTAGGAGGATAGTCTGCCCACTTTCACCAGTGAAGCCCCTTTTCATTAATTCTGATTTTTTTCTCCCCCTGAAGGTGAGGGAGTTTAAGGTTTTTTTGGAGGGTGAGGTTTCCTGAGAAAGCTGCACTTTGTTCGCAGTCCCTGTCAGGTTGCTGGACAAAAGCAGCTTGAAATGGTGACTGGGCTCTGCGCAACATTAGTTTTGAGGCATAAATAGAGATCTCTCACTTGCTGGAAATAACATACTTTTAAAACTGATAATAGTTTACACTGTCTTTTTCTCCTCCCTCTTCACACCAAGTCACAGCATCATCCTTACTCCTCCACCACAAAACAAAACAACACAGGGCAAAAGCAGAAGTCTGCTCAAAAAGACTTTGGGAAAGGGTGGCAGAGATCCGCTGCAACCAGCGCAGCAGAGGGTGAAATTCATTGTCAATAAAGGTGGAATTAATTACAGTTGCAGCCTTTGAGCACATGGTCTATTTAGATGGGAACTAAGCACAAAGCTGAAGCAGGGAAGTTCCTTCTCTAAAGAAGCCCTTTGCTTCTGTGCCTGGAGAAATGGCACCAAAGGAGTCACTGATGTACGCAGGCAGCCTCTTTTAGGCTGTAACACAACTCAGCCTGTAGACACCCCAGGCGCCTGACCAATAAATCATATCAATTTCTCAGACTACAGATGAGTAGCTATTACACAGGAAGGGGGATCACCACAGACCTTAGGAGGTATCTGCAGTTTGCTGCGATGACTGTTTTCCTATTCCCTACGGCAAGGTCAGTGAAGACCATGCAGAAAATTACATTTGCCCATGCACCATATTGTCTGCCAAGAGCCGCTTGGAATAAACAAGGGCAGTTTTGGTGCATGACCACATTGCTCCTTCCTGTCTCCAGGCCACAGCTGAGTAAATAGTGTTCAATGCTGCATGATGAAGAAAGAAAGAAAAGAAGGAAGGTACCAGTCAGAATGAGTGAAAACTGGAATCCACAACTGCTACTTTGGTTGCTACCACAAATTACTGTATCTCAAGTTCCACTAACAAATGAAGCAAATCACGGAGAGTTTAAATCTGACCCCACAGCACAGGGCAGTGAGCTATGCACGCTCCACCATGCTCTTGCTGTGGAACAAACTTGGTCATACCACGTGCCTAAGGATGGAGAGAGATTGCAATCTGCATGTTAACTGTGTTCATTTACAGCTGAACACAACACTCTGCTCTTGTACTTCGAAGCAGCCAATAACAAATTCCAAAGTGATTCTAAAACAGCAGTACACTAAGAAGGAGCTGGGAGGCTTAATAGAATAAGTACAAAAGTAAGTAGAAATAAGTACAGAAAAGTAAAGTGGCATGGCTAGAGTTGCACAGAGCAGCTCATTCACCATTCACCCATAAATTTTTACTGTACTGTTCTTCAAACTCCTGTCCAGCCTGCACTGCTGCTGCTGCTGCCATGCCACTAGCAAAATCCTGACTCTTCCCTACAGATCTCGCTGTCTCGAGTAGTTTATTTTCAGTGCCTGAGGCAGACTCTTACTCACGTTTCAGAGACATAGTGGAGAAGGAAGTTTGTCCATGCGGTACAGTCTTAGAAAACAAACACCACTTTCTGGATAAAAATGGCCTACCTTCAAGAAACACAAAGGCAGGTGCTTCCTATTTCCCTGACTTTTAAAACGTGTATTGTTTTTACCAGCTTTGTTTCTGTTTGGTACGTGGCTGACAGATAGCACCTGACCCAAAGTGATGCAAACTCCAGGAACGCTAAGCGATGCCTTTATGCTATTGTCAGTGTAGTGAGGTGAAGACACACCTGAGCTATCTTTAAACTAGTTATCTATCATACTGACAGCAGCCTAGCCACAGAAGCCTGGAGCTCAGTGAAGGTGTAAAATCTACTCAGGAAGCCAATAAATATTTAGGACTTAGCCTGAATTGTAGACGTTGCTGCTGTATCTAGGCTGCTTTTGGCACAAGAAGTAGCTATCTACAATGCTGTCACAACACTGAGACAGCTATAAATATGCCCAAAGCAGCAGGACAATATTTACTGCAGATGGTGTATGAAATCTGCCCCAAAAAGTCACATTAGTAGCTTCCCAGAAACACAAGGATTGCTTTGATGAATATACATCAGAGTTCCCTCTTCCCATCACCATTTATGTAGAACCACTATCCAAGCAGGCTGGAGCCCTGGGCAATGTAGCCTTCCCCTTTGGATTATGGTAGGACACACACTTTCCACAGGTTGCTTTTCTACCGCAGTCATGAAGTCATTCAAGAGCCATAAAGTCATAAAGCTGTAAATCAGTCTCCTGGAAATATAACAGAGAACAGCCTAAGAAATAATACTTTTTAAGTGTTGGGAAAGTCTTTCCTGGCCTTTAGTTTTTTGAGGTTTCTGGTATAAGTAAGTATCACATCCTTAGGATTCTCTATATCTGTGCCAGCTTGCGATCTTGTAGAAAAGAACAAAACCAAACCAAAGCCCCTAAAAATCAAAGTCTATATGTTCTTGTGCTGTCTGTAGGAGCTTCGATTTTACAAAAAACTGAATATAAACATGAGTATTGGTAACACTGCAACCTCACAACTCGCACCTGGCTAATAGTCTATGTTCTGCACATGCCTTGTTCACAAGATACCTAGAGCCCAATTTCTTCCATCTACCTAGCGCTAATAACAAACAAAAAACCAAGAATTCTAGGAAAATTAATGCATGCATAGAACCTAAACAGCGATATACAGCTGTGTAAAAAACACATGTCTTACTCATAACGCTTTCTGCTAAGAAAAATTCAAATAATAATTCTTACTTTTCAATTAATCTTTTATAGAATTTTGCATTGAGATTCTATGACCTATCATGAAAAAGATCAGTTCCTGGTACTTGAGAGAATCATTGTTTAAATAAGAATTTGAAACAAAATAAAAACATTCAAGGGCTGTTTCTTTGGCTAAATTGCTTTTGCAACTGACAAGAAGAGATATAAGATAAACAGAAACAAGAGCCAGAATGTGCATTTGTCTAATTTTTAAAATGGATTTTCCTTATTTTTCAAACAAACAAAAACCAAAACAGCAGGTCACAATAATTACCGCCACAAATCTGAGAAGGAAGGTTAAATAAAGGTAAACTAAGCAATAAGGAATAAACACTCGCACACTTTCCCCTGAAGTTGTATAAGCATGTTCATGTAAGATGTGTACAGCAGGATTCATTCTGCTCTTGAAGTGCACATAGAGCTCCCACAGTTGTTAGAAAACAGTCCTAAGAATGGAGGAAAATCAGAAGAAAACTGAGACACACCCACTTGTTACTTTTAAGTGACAGGAAAATGCACTAGAAGCCGAAGATTTCGGCCAGGTTACCTGAAAACCAACTTCATTTTTTAAATGAAGGTTTTCTAATGAACAGCTTAAAGAGGGTAATGGTCAAATCTGTTTCATGGCTCAAGATAAGAATCTGTGCTTTACATGGAGTCTTGGACATAAGCGGCTTTAAAAGACTATGTGGCTTTGTACCAACGGCTGGCTCTATCCCATTAGATACTAACAAAAAAATTATTTTTTTTCTTAGTTTTAGTAAGTGGATGTTTTACCTCTGCCTTCCTGACGGTGAAATTCAATCAGCAGCTAAGCCAATCTAAAACTTTACTCCTGCTGAAAGGGGCAGGTCTCACTCCTCTCTCTCTTCTTTCCTGTCCCCTCGCTTGCTGCTGGCCGCATGGTTCTGAACCACCCCTTGTCCCAGCTCTGGCACTCATAGGCCCCTGCTGAGAAAATTCAACTTTTTCCCTGGGCTAGCGAATTGCACTCACTCTTAGAAATACCTGATGAAGCTCAGGCAAAGCAAGCTGTGGAAGAGCACGGCCGGGTGTAGGGAAGAGAGAAGGTGGAGAAGGAGAGCTGAACCTCCCCTCCTCAGCAGGGATAAACTGTTAAATAGGTTCAGGTAATTCCCTGCTTAGGATGTCTTAATTCTTAAAGTCCAGGATGTATGCAAGGCATTGTCATAGGATTAATGATCCTACTAATTAAAAGCAGGTTCAGCTTTACTGCGTGTACTTGCACCACACCTGCTAAGACAGTTCGTGAACATTCTATTATTAGACACACTTTTTTAAAGACAGAACTTTTTAAAAAAGTTTTTTAAGACAGAACTTTTGGCATCCTTACTATCTCCAAGCAGGCAGAGAGTTCAGGTTATCCACAAACCCCATCTACTCTTTCCACTGATACAATTTAGGTCCTCCCAGAAGGGATCCCCAGGCACCCTCAGGAAAGGACCCCAGAAGACCTCGTGGCTGACACGAGACAGCAAGAGCAGATGGGGTAACTGAAGAACGCACAGAGCTGCCAGTTTGGCTCAGGGTGGGGTGGGGTGTGTGTCTTCCAGGAGCGTACCTGCAGCACTGGTGGCACCCTGGATTGCCTCTCCGGACCTATGAGAGTACTAGCAAAATCCTGCCAGATGTAAGGGCGCTGCTGCAGGCACCCAGTCTTCACAAACAAGATTTTTTTACGCTCTACAAAAGGAGCACGGCTGCAAACAGCAGAGTTAGGTGACTCCTGTTGACAACAGGTAAAAAGACCCAGCTTATAAAATGAAAAAGAGTGTCAGAGATACAGTGAGATTTGCCTCCTGGAACAACCTGTGTCAGACTCAGGACAAATACAGCGGAGAGCTAAGCAGACTGACCTAGAGAGATTTGTTGCGTGAGTGCTGCCGGAGAGAGCGGTTCGAGGGGATTAGCACTGCGGTGAGGTTGAAAGCCGGTTTTGAGGCACTCGGGTAAGAAGGAAAAGATTCAGCTGCAGCTGATGTGAAGAATGAAGAAGAGAGAATCCGGACAGTTCAAATGAACTTTAAAGTGGGCCTAATATGGGCAAGCTTCCAGCAGCACCGTCTTTTGAATGAGCTACAGGGGTTTTTTAAAGAGTAAAATCCTTTAGGTGGTGATTGTTTTTCTGCTCTTTGATCTTGAGCCCTTTTATCAATAAACCACTTGCCAGATTAACAAAAACAAAAAAATGAATTTATACAGAACTGCTCCAATTCTATCTCCAAAATCCAGAATCTTGCTGTTCATACAAACTCTAATCATCCTCTAGTCCCTTTCAGATTCCCCATAATTACCCTTCAGCATCAAACATTTCATGTGGCAGCGTTACTTCAGCTTTGAGTGAAATGTTACTCGGGGGAGGACGAGCTGTGCCAAAGGTACAGTCCAAGGCTATCATCTGGCGTGCTTATGTGGCTAGCATGGCACATCCACAAACTGAAAAATTTGAACTTTCATTAGAAACATAAAAAAAGTTCTCAGCTCTCATGGTTGTAAAGAAAATATTCCAATAGTGGAAGAGTTTAACTGACGCAGCGTGGTATTCCTGAATCCACAGACAGCCTGAAACATTACTCAAGTTTGGACTTTCCACCTACTCTGGGAACCTGAAAACTACACCTAATGCAACACCGAAAGACATTGTTAACTCTTCAATTTCTTGCTTTAACTGTAGGATGGGACTTTGAATGAAGTTGGAGCTTAAAGAATTCAGAGTTCCCAAAGTGCAAGAACAGCAAACACTAAGAAAGGAGAAGCTGCCACAACTTCTGTCAGTATTTCCAGAAGTAGAAAAAAGAAAACAGAAGATGACAAACAAAAGAGACTGGTTCAAGTTTTCCAGTACATTATTGACTACAGCAATCAAATAGTGGCTTAAACTACTGGCTTAAACTTTATTTACTACATGGACACCTCATTTTCTCCAAGCTGCTTTCTTTAACATTTGCAAAGATAATTCTGTGCATATTCGGAAGCACATACAATCCTAAAACCATGCTCTGCTCATTGAGTATGATCCAAAAGGACATTTAGCCTTCTCCAAAGGACATAGGCTTGAAGCAAACAAAGAGGCTAGTTTTGTGGACTACAATATGAAAATGTATGACTTCCCCTCATGTTTCAGAGGCATTAAAAAGCCAAGTAAGAAATTTTAAGAATGTCCTAACATCTGAAGTTAAGTGTGATTATAAATATGCTGTATATTCTTGGGTAACTGTAAGCCTGTGGAACAGCAGAGATCACCCCTGGTAAACCTTGGTCTGTAGGTAGCTACATGAGAAATGACATCAGATAACAAAAGGCACTTTAATTTACCAAATACAGGCATAGCAAAACCAAACCAAACCAACACAACACTGACTCTTAAGACAGATAAACTAGAAAACTAGAAGTAAGGTACAGTTTTAGAGTGGGAGTAATTTATAACTGAAATGCTGTGATGTTTGACATTCATTGTACGTGTCAACCATGAAACCGTGTTTTCCTTTCACTGTAATGTCAATAAAGATGTAACTAGCAGATCTTCCAAGCAATAGGTGAACTAATAGGTTTAGACTGCTTCTATCTTGTTCAACAATTGATTTTTCCCCACTTTGAGGAGTTCACAGTCAGTCATTGAGAAAATAATCAATCCAACGCCAGAGCTAATTGGTCTTGTAAACAATAAGGAGCAAACATTCCTGTTGGAGTTCTGGCCATCTGGGGGGCAGACTGCTCAACCACTTGAAACGGGACCCACAGCAATCTCAAGAGTGAAGTACAGGAATGCCAGCAACACTTCACTGGAGGGGACCATCAGCATTTCCCCAAGCTCTCAAACAGCAGCAGCAACCTTTAGACAAGATGTGGATCAGCCTCTATTCAAGAAAACAAGTTGTCATTAAGCTTAAGATCTTCAAAACAACTGAAGAATTCATAGCTACACATCACGAGACGGGCAGAGTAAATGGGCAGGTGGTACACAGCTGCATCTCATGCAACACAGGACCTTACAGATATGTACAAGGTCTAGTGACAGTAAGGGGACTGTGGCCAGGGAGAGGCACGCAGTCTTCAGGTACTGTTAGGTCTTTCCTTTCTATTTTGGGAGCCCCATGAAATACAGTTAGCTGGCAGACAGCTCATCTGTGTCACACACGCAGGGTCAGGGAGCAGAAGCAAGCTATGACATTGGCTCAAAAAGAGAAGGAGGTAGAGGTTAAGAAGGACATACAATGAACTATGGAAATGCTGCAGATTGCTGTAGCAATCAAAGATCAAAGATCTCCTTGCCGTCCAGTTTCTTCCTTGCCCAACCTTTCCAAGAAACACCAATGAAAGGTTCCAGTGAACCAGTTCCAGTAGAATCATGTATTTTCAAACACCTTGAATCTCCCAGGTGCTTCAGACTTCAACTTGGCATGTAAAAGCATGAAGTGCAATGATCAACAATTTTCTCAGAACCACGAACGAAACAAATGTTTTGGACTCTCCTTTTTCAATGGGTGGTTTGGAAAAGGTTTTCAAGGAACAGCGCTGTTGCTACAAACACCTCATGGAATAGAGACAAAACATTTCAGCATAATCTAGATCACAATTAAGGATGGCCTTGTGTGTCTCCCCCTGCTCCACACAGACTCTTCAATAATCCACTGCAAAGTTTTGAATGGTTCACTGCACCTTCACCAACAGCTGTCATCACAGCAGGCACTCTGATGCTGCTTCTCTGAAACTTGTCCACCATGAGCCCAATCATGAAAGAGACAAGTTCAGTCTTGCGAAGAACGGAGAATCCCACATGCCACCAAGAGCAACACCAATATGCAATTACGCAAAGCAGTCAACTCACTGTGGTTGAAACTGCAGAAGCTGGTTGGGATCCACAAAGCAGTGAATGGTCTAGCACATCTTTCTCTGTGCACTTGTGTTCATCTGGAACAATTTGACTACCTGACTTAAACATGAATCTTCTAAGAACTGAAAGCCATTCATAGTCTTGGCCATTCTTGGACTTTACTGCATGGCAGATTTATACATATGTTTATATACAGGCTACACAGTATAATTCCAAGCACTCAGACTGCTGGCTAGTTTTCTCTGATTTTCTTCTACAAATTATAATGCTGAGAAAAACAGTCCAAAAAAGAAAGGATGTTGCTCTTAGGAGCCTCTGAGTCAACAGTTAAAGCCTCTATTCATAAAAGTATGTATTGCAGTATCTGGACCCATGCTTGGGCAGTGTGGTTCAGTTATGTAAAATGCTCTCAAACACACTGATACTGAGACTCTTTAATGAGTGTAAAAACTTAGGAAGAAAACGAACCTCAAACCAATAAGAAAACTGGCTGGAGGAAGGTAATCTGGTTAATTACAAGACTGAAGAAGTCATCATTAGTTATTTAGAAGGAAATGCAGTGGAGCATGTAAGCTCCACAGAGAATGTTTGGAGCCCATTACAATATCAATGAGCTAGATTAATGATTATAAATGACCACCACTACAGAACTGGTCTGAATGCAGAACAGCATGAATGCACTAACAGAAATCTGAAACAAGGCACCCAACTACCCCTTTTAAGGGTATGCTTTTGGCTAAGGTTCTGTAATGTCTCTTGATTTTAACTCCTACAATACCCTAGTGAGCTGTGTGTCCTAAAAAACGTAATGACTTTAAAAAGATTGGGAAGAAGAGAGAGAAGGAAATAAGTTAGTTTTCTCTATTTCACATGAAGAATTACACATTTTATAAGAATATAACCCAGATATTAATTTCTAAAATATGAAACAAAGCTTTTTTTTTTTTTTTTTACATTCCTTCAGCTTCAGCCCTGCAAGTCCTAAACTCTTCAGATGACCATTAATCCTGAAAGTTTCTCATTGACATCGTGCATCTTTGTCAAAGTTTAACTTAAATGTCACGTATTTTACAATAATACACTTCCATGGACCATCTACCACCAACCACAAAGTTAAGAGCATTTTCCTGGAGGGAAGTTCAAGTAAATGCCCTAAATCTTCCAGCATTATGCCCCAACACGGGTAGTATGCATATATTATGGTAACCAAGGAAGTGTAAAAAACTAGACAAAAGAGCAACTCCTGTTGCAGAAACAAAAAGGACACTTCCTTGTTGTTGCTGCACAGGGCTTTCTAGAGGGTGAAAAAAAGTCCATCTACTGGAGGACAAATGTAGAGATGAAGCCATACTGTAATCCTGGCTTGTAGAAACTGAAAATAAATAGAGTTCAGCTGTTTAATCTTTTTTCAGCCTCATAACGAGGTCATGCTCTCCAGGATCTTTGCAAGGGTCTTTATGGCAAAAGCAATAAAAAGGAATATCTCTTAACTGATTAGTGGTGGGATGATAGCTTAGTATAGTGAGCAAATCATTCTGACCAAATATGACACATGAGTGATTTCTCCTAAAGGAAGCACGATCCGTATTTTGCGGAAGCTCCTGGATGGATTGCAGCTGTGTTGTAGGCTACTGAGAAGCCAATGCAATCAAGAAACAAAACACAACCTCTGAAAGACATAGGACTGTCCTTCTTTGGAATAAAAGATGGCAGGAGTCCTAAAACCCCAAATACCGTTACTGCCGACTAACCCATTTAATGACAACGCTGAGATGGGCCATCCAGAGTGAATAACACTGTATTAACCTCTACCAGCAGCTGGGGCCTCAGCTACATTGTTCTAACACAACTGTATGCTTTGTGGTTTCACTTACATTTTTTTGTCTCCTATGCAACAATATCCTGACTGTTCAGCAAAAAAACCCCATCATGGAAACGCAAGTATGATAAACCCTCAGAGTGGGAGTCAAGATGAAAGCTGCTCTTTAAGCATCTCCAGCTATTGAAGGCTTACAAAACACATGTTCCTTTTATTTGCTGCAACATTTGCCCTTCTTTTCCCATTCGATGTTGAGACTTATGGAGCAAGTCTGAAAATCAGATGGTGCAAATCATACAGCAATATAGCTTTAAGAAGTACTTAAATGTAACGTATTTCAGCATATGTTCTTGACTCAAAGGAAATGTGCTGGATCTTTCAACGCAGAGCTTAAAAGCTGAGGTCCTATTTGCTCCATGCAATTATAATACTGCTACCCTGTTGGGAAAAAAATTGCTTCCTGGTGTTTCTGGCAAAAGAACTGTATCTAAACTCATTATATCAGATGTAGCTGCATTTTAGTAGTACTCTAGGCAAAGTGGATGGTAAAAAAGGGATGCTATATAAATGTATTAATTCATATTCCACTCACTTTCATGCCACGTTTAAAGGTAACATCCATCCTTCCAGTTGTCTTTCACATGAGTTATCTCCTGTCTGGATCTGTTTCAGGCTTTGCTGTTCCAAGTCCCCACCTACATGCAGTACTAAAGCTCTGAAACTAGTAGTGCTAGATCTTAAGAGATTCGAGATTAAATAAAATAATTAACATATAGGGGATCCCAAAGGAAAGCAGAAAATATTCCATCTCCAAAAAAGCTCCGAGATGTTCAGCAGACAAATACAAATTACAAGAAACAGCTTCTCAGTTATTATAGAAATAAAGTGACTCTCTGGACCTGAAAACCTGGGTCCACATGCCAAAACAAGATTTTACTTACCAGCTCCTTGAATTGGAAACTCTGACAGGAATAACAGGGGTTTTGAGGATCCATGCTGGTGGGCAACAAACCATGCTGAAGTTCAAGGTTTCTAAATTATCTCCACTAAATGGGGTATGTTTGGAAAGCCACTTTACATGACATGTTTATCAAGGGAAAAAACAAATCTTCTCACTATTTACTTTTGCTCTTTCCTTTTAGGAGGATGTTTTCTAGGGTTTGCTAAGGAAAAGATGAGAGCTGCAAAGGGAAATAGACTGAGCGTCTTTATGTGTGCATCTCATTTTCACTTGCAGCTTTGTATACACAGCTGTGACCAGAACAGACTTTGGCTGAATGAAGGACACACAGTTCTGCACCCACTGCCACAGCACAAGGAAGATCATCATTACTCACTTTGCAGTTAACATTTGAAACAACAAATCAGTGAATTATTTGGGAATTTAATGAGCTTTTTTTCTGATCTTGCCTTTTTGAACTGCTGTATCACTCAAAGACTTTACACAAATAGTGTAGATTTGAAAGCTCTCCAGTGCTAAACAGATCAGATTCTAGTTTCAACGTCTGAGTAAAGATGTTAACTATTCTCGATATTAAAAAGAAGCACCAAAAATACTTTCTGTTATACCTATTAGGAAAAAAAAGAAAATAATACAACTACTAGAATTCCCTTGTATAGCAGGAATATGTGGAGATACAGGAGTGGAGTTTGTGGCTACAATAATGTGCCTTCAGATACGACACAGGAATAGGGTCAGAACAGTTTTGACTAGATAACTTATGATCTGTAAACCAAGTATAATTTATTATTCATCTTTCCAGTATTTTAATTTTTGTAAGTGTGAATACTTCTGGTCGGCAACATGAAAAAGATTAATATTTAGTGATAATATCAGCAAATGGCCACATCTGACTCAATAATGTCCAAAAGCTATAAGGAAAAAAAATATATCAGTGAATGAAGGGGTAAAATTTAAGCAGGTGAAATAGTATCTAGAATTATTAAGCAGAAACATAAAAAATATTTATAATATTCTGCAAAAAGTGTCAATGTTCAGTGGAGTCACAGATTTGTCACTCATCAAAGCACTAGCTGCACATAGGAAGTCTGGGATTCAGTCACAATTCCTCCCCTGCTTGGGAATATAGGAGAAGAATACAGTGCTGTAATTATTCATGTTTGAGGCACTTTATAGCAGGTTAGAAGTTGATACATAACATTATAAATGGAGATCTATAATCCTTTTACAAACTTGGCTATCATGGCCTGCATGGGAATAGAAAACACGGCATAAATGAACCATCCAGAAAATTGAATAGTTACAAAAAGACCAGACAAAGATTACACTATCCCTGAAAATCTTGGACAGCAGTAACAAGACATGAGTACGTTTGCATGTTTCAGGCAGACACGATACCACTGCTCTCCTATGCAGAGACTGAGAACAAACCAAAAAATAAAACCTGGAAAAACCAAAGCACCAGCACACTCATTTCCCCAAGAGGTGTTAAGATCCACTGGAAAAAGAGGATGGTTACTTGTCAAGGAAAGCTCAGTGATCTGTGATACAGAGGCAAACTAGCATAGAGGAGTGAAATATGGAAGTGGCTGGAGGAACTCCGCATGATCCTCGGGTGGAAGATGACAGTATGTCTTATAAACAAGCCTACAGAAAAGGTTTTCTTTAAACCCTTTCCTCCAGGGAGACTGAGAACCTAGCCCTGGTAACTCAGAGAGGATGGAAGTGCAGGAACTAGGTTCCAGACAGACCAACAAGAGGGTTCTAGTTCAGACAAAGGGACTGCAAAATCAGGAACCCAGCATGCAATGAGAAAAATCATAATTATTCCATCCTGCATCAGGTCTGAGACTGAAGAAGAAAAATATTTACTATTACACAAGGCAAGTTCAGCAGCCTGCCCAGTCTGGTAACTGTGGCACTGCTTACTCCCCACTGTACACCTGGAGATGCTGGTGTGTGGCACACAACAGAGGTCTTCCCATTTCTTAAGATGATGAATTGCAGTGCTGAGTGTGCAATTTTGCCTTTCTTGTCCTGAAGCTGAAGTAGAACCTATAAGGTAAAACAACTTACTTCCTCTTACTTACATAAGACAGGCACAATCTTGTCCTCTTCTCTTAAATTACACCCTCCAGACTTTTCACTTTCCAAGCAGAAAGCCTTGGGTCAAGAGAGACTCTTCTGTCACAGAATGCCAAGGGAATTAGAGTACCTAATGTAATAATCAAGACCCAGAGATATGCTATTGCCCATTCAGTACAGAACATCCACAGGACAGTCATGCACTTAGTCACTACCCAACACTAGCTAGATCCTTCAGTTATGGGTCCGGTCTCAAAATAATGTTGAGTATTTTCCTCATTAATCTGGCTGGGTAGATTATCGCTGAAAGCCTAATTGTGCATTATTACTAACTGAATGGATGAGAAACAAATGAACAGAATCCCCAATTAAGAGATCTGAGAGCACTGTGAAACAGACAGTCACTAGTGTTCTAAACAAAACCTCTTTTTATTAAACTGGTTAATATTTAAATCTTTAAAATATAAGGACATATGTGTTTCTGTTTCTAGGGTTTTCCTTGCCTGTTCCAAGACAGATCATCCTGTGAAACTGGAGCCCAACATCAGCTGTACAGAAGGAAGGTCTTTAAGCGACAGTACATGATACTGCATTTAACAGTGTTCCTGTGCCAGTTTGCATAATGAGTGGGGGATGAAAAGCAGTCATTTTTCTTCATGTACAGCTCAGTGAGGACAGTTCCAAGCCTGCCACATAAAACTTCTTTAATAATGCAATCCAGTGCCTTTGATTTGAGGAACACGCAAAAGAATAAACAACCTATTAATCTAAATTTTCTCGTTTGCCTGAAAGTACAAAGTGGCAACGAACAAACCTCTTGGCTACATTAACTGTACTGAAATGCAAAACTGCTTCTTTTCTCACCCTACAGTTACTCAGGAAAAAGGAGGGGGAAGAACAGGGAAGGGAGAGAACAGGCAAGGGAAGCAGAAATGGTTTTAATATAAATAGTTCAGTCAAAAAACATGGGGCACAATGAATTCTGAAAAAGGCTTTCAAGTATTGCCACACAAAGGCACTTTAATACAAGTGGATGCGCTCAGAAGATGAGTGCAAGAGATAGCATTACCTAGTAAAGAGCAAGAATCCTCAGGCTAACCTGCTCTCAGTTGAGCTGGTACTGTCAAGGCGAAGGAACCGCTGGTAGTAGCTTGATGAATGTTTTCAGTGGTTTTGTTTGTTTTGGGAAGCTTCAATACAAAATACAGGCGAACACCTTGATGAATGTTAGTCTCCTGACTGTCTGCAGTGGTGTGCTTTGCTCTGTTATTCTAATGTACTTGCAGCCGGCAGAGGTGCTTTCATTATCCTTCCACAGATTTTTACATCTGAAACAATTATCCTAGAAGCACTGTCAGTCTGACTCAGACTGAGCCTGCTGTGCCCGAGCACCACGTTCAGGCATTCGGCTAGAAAGTTTTGGCAAACGTTCTTGGTTCCCCTGCAGCCTTTTTCACAGCTTGAGAAGGGCAGAGAGATAGTAAAGTTGTTTGTCAAAGCAGCTTCACTACATCTACAGTTTGAGTAAAACAGGTAGAGTTTCAGTCAAACTCTATATGTATAGCAAATTCTAATGTACATCAGAAAGTTAGGAAAAAGAAAAAAAGCTGCTTCATTGGCTAAGCGGGCTTTTGCAAAAAGTGGAAAAAATATTCTGACAACTTCGGGATAAGCATAAGAACCATAAACTGAGAAAAGGGTGGGACCTATACCCCAGAGGAATTAATATCTGTGGGTTAAGCATCCACAATACTTTTTGTATTGAAAGTTCAGGAAGCTCAAAATACCTGCAACCACAGTATTTTCAGTAAAATGTTATTTGAGCCAATATGCTAGTCATCTTTCTGCTTTGGCTCCTGCACTTCAGCACGCAGTTAAAGCCAGACAAGACAATTTTAGCAAGCTGTTGATAGCTTACGCTTACAGCTGTAACCAAGAGATCTGAAGTTATATATAAATTGTTTTCTAAGGATGAGAAGTTTTATGGTGCTAAGACCAAGTGTGGCCTGCTAGGCCCTTTATATCACCACCAAGCAAAGTTGTAATACAAACCTAGATTTTATGCTGGGTCATCTACTGAGAAGGGCAATCCTATTCTCCTCCCTGCCTCTCATTCCCATCTTCACGCCAGCACAGCTGCCTGTACAGCCCCACTGTGAATGGGACAAGAAACTGATTAAACTGAAAAGTAACTTCATTTTTCCAGGTAATTTTTTGTTTGGGTCAGCTCTGTGCTGTCTTCATTACACAGCTAACTGCACCCCACAAAGAAAGGGAAGAAAACTAGGAGCAGAGAGGAGGCCAAGGACTACTCCTTCCCTCACCAGCAGCAACCCAGAAGTCCTTATCTAGCTTAAGGCTCCACTGCCTTCCTTGGGAAGAAGCAGTTTCCTTGCAAGCCACCTTGTAGAACAGCTGGCCACAGGACTTCCAGTAAAGCTCTCTTCTTTTTTCTCCTGTGTCTGAAAGCAACGCGTCACCTTCCTCAGAATGTAATCCACAAAATGTCCCTAACTCCACAGCAAACAGGACAGTGACAGGCAGTATCTCACAATTGATAGCACTTGAATTAGAAAAATCAAATGAAATCCATAATATTCATGTTTTGTTTTTTTTTTTTAAATAATAAAGTCAACACTAGTGAAAAAGGAGGAAACTAATCTCTTGGAGAGTAAGTTTAACTATCTCCTGCATCATGCAATTCTAAATCATTAAGGAAATTGCTTATGGTTATTAAAGCTAGAGAATTAAAAGGATAAATCATTCTGAATTTATCTACTGAAGAATCTCTTACAAGAGTAAAATCTTGAGCTAAAGTTAGTGAGCAAGTGCCAGGTGCCTCCAATTATATCCTCCAGTAGCCACCATATGAAGAATTTTAGGGTCATCTTAATTAAGGACAAATGAATCTTTAACCAGTCACTTTAGTACTTAGCAATGGTGTACAATCCTCTGTTTTGTAACATTCAGAGGCTGCATTTTAAATGCTTTTATTAAATAAGATAGGAACATCCCTTGCTCTGGGCAAGAGAGTCATTAGATGCAGCTAGTTCCACCCTGTCTCTCTTATGCGTTTGTATTTGACTTGGAAAGGTGCATCTCCTTCAAAAATAACATGCCTGCCTTAAGGTTTTCCAACCAAGTCAATTTTCTTCCCTAGTAATGGGAGTACCTACCCTTTTGAAGTTTTTTTTGGTGGTTCAGGGGGTTTTTTTGGTGGTTTTTTTTAAGAATTACTCATGATTATCAAGTGGTTGAAAGTGTAATCATTAATTTTACAATTACCAGAGTAGACTTCTCTGCAGCAAGCAGGTTAATAGCTGAAGAGTTCAAAATCCTGAAAATCCACCCACACTTGGACCGACATGCCAACATAAGGCATATTTTGCCTTTGCTGTCAGTTTCTATTGGTATTTAGAAGATTTACTATTCAACTTCACGAACAGCAAACAGCACTACAACAAACCACTCCAACTCGAATAAACAGAAAGACCTGCTTTGAGATCTTCACAGTTTAAAAATCTATTTTTCCATGCAATAGAATAAAATAATGATGAGCAGGGATCAACCAACTTATAGATAATAACCCTTCTAGAGACTTTACAGTACTGCCCAAGCACTGAAATTCTCATCTTACGTTACAATTTCCTGTTTCAAACTGAATTTTTCCTTGTTTACACCTTCAGATGTTTTGGAAGTCATGCAAAAAGATATACCAAGGCTTTGTTCAAGCTGTTGCCTAATTTCATGCACAAGTTATAAAATCAACAAAGAAGAACTACCTGCTATGGAATTTGCTTGGTACATGGGATAGGAAGGTAACTAGTATTAATTAACTTTTTCAGTAGTGTAAGACACTGTTTATCTCAAAAAAAACCAAGGAAAAGCCATTTAAAAACATGACAGTAGTACAACATTATATTTGTATGGCTAAGCATTGTAAATATCATAAAATGGTAAAATTAGGAACGTACAGAAAACTTTATCTACCTCAAGTCTGTGTAAGTTATATCATCATTTCCTCCATTATGCAAATATGGTTCTTAAGCATTACACTATTAGAGCATTTTCCCTAGTTTCTTAGTAACATCTATCATTCTTGCATACTTCATACAACTTGCATTGTCACAGTGGTGCCAAACATCTTTATGGATAAGATCCTTGTGTTATACTTTATTGGATATCACATACTTTCCTTTCCAAAAGGCATGTAGCCTACCCAGGATGAAATTCAGGTAATAGGAGAGAATATGTTCTCTGCCAAACACTAACAATATTTTAACTACCTTGCTGATATATTTCAACCGGAAGATTCAAGTAAAACTCATCTAGTACTAGCACAGATATCTTTCATAGACTTGTAAGCAGTATAAAAATAAATAACACAATGTAATCGAAGAGTCTGCTGGCAGCAGCGAATAATAGTGAGAAGCTAGGAATTTGCAGAAAACTTGAAAGAGAAACAAAATCAAACAGGTAAAAAAAAAGTCAGGGGACAAAACTACAAAGATAATCATATGCATATCAGGAGAAAACTGGAGAAATGATAGTCTTCTTGACATTTTGCTTCATAGGAGGAAAAAATAAAGCAGCATTCAGGAAAAGCATGTGCTGCATTTAATATAATACATATCATCCTTCTTTTTCTGCATAATCCAAAACATTTTCCATTTCAGCGATAATTTAGGAATATGTCAGTTAGTGGAGTGGTACTTAACATATTAAAAAATTAAAAGCAGATGTTTGTAATCTCTGTCAATTTTCAAGAGGATTGGCTGACAAGCTCTCAGCACTGCTGAGAATTGATTTTCAAAGTCTGGAACACCTGGGAAATTTTACAGGAGTAGGATAAAAGCAGAAGTCGCATTAGCACTTAAAAATTCTAAGATCAGGGAATTACTCTGACTGAAGTGGCTATCTGAGAGAAGCACACAGTATACCAATGGGTGCAAGGATGGGGTCAAAATAAGGCCTAAAGTGCTGCCATCGGTTGAGGTAACCTAGGCATCTGTACCATGGCCAGCCTGATAGTACTCCCAAATATAATACGCAACCAGGAAATATTTGACTTCATCAGTTAATTACTAATAGCAACGAACAACAACAAAAAAAATTCTTGGTGTATTAACGAATCTTTTCAAATTCTAAATTTTTTTTCAAAGTCTAAATGTAAAAGAGCATCAAATAACAGCCTTTGAGAGATACTACACTTTCTACTGAACAGGGCTGTGATTAAATATATGAATTGTTCAAACCAACCACCACACGCATTAACATGATAACCATTATATCTCAAAATAAAGATGAGGAATCACTACTTAGAGGGTGTATTTCTCCTGGGATCCCCAAGAATACCCCCTTAGTTCCACATTCTGAAGCAATTTTTCAATTAATGACCTAGAAAAGACCAAGAATTATTGATAACATTTGTGAGCCAAAAAGAAACAGAGGAAACAGTAAAAATTTAAAAGGAATGAGTAGTAACATAGTTGACATAGCTGGCTCCCACCTAGCTTAGAGTATCCTCATACATGAAACCCTGTATCTAGAAACAAAGAATGCAGGGGGCTCCACCTGGTAAACAGTTAAGACAAGTGGAGAGGAAGGCGACCACAAATGCTCAGAATAACATAATCAGGAGAGTATTACGGTCCTCAGATGAGTAAACACAACAATGTCAAGAGAGAGGCTGAGTTACCAGCCTCTGACCAATCTGAAATACCCACAACTCAGGAATGATGGTGTGAATCGAAAAGGAGTCAGAAGGGCTACAAGAATGATCACCTGCTTACAAAACATGCCTCACCGAGAGAGGCTCAACGCGATCATTTACTTGGCTTATCAAAAAGAAGGATAAGAAATTCCCTTCAACATATGATTCAAATACTTTAAATAACATAATTTTCATAAACTTAAAAAAAGATTTTTTTTTATGTGAAGATAAACGCATTGTTAAAGATCGCCACAAGTTGAGATGGTAGCGTGTTCAGAATTCTGATTTTACTAGCCCCTAATGATACTTTTCAGTTCAAACCCAAGTAAGTCTTAGTAAATTCTGACCTCCGACAAACCAAAAGTTACCCAGCAAACAACCTTCCCCGCCCCGTCAGGACAGTTTCTTTCCCACCTGGCCCTTCCACCATCGCAAGTTTTCTCAGCAGCGGTGGCGGCAGCACACGAGCGTGCCCAAGGGCCACCCTACCGCCCGCCTGCAGAAGCGCCACACACCGGCCGGGCCTCCCGCCCGTGTCCCAAAGCAGGGTGAGCACACCGGGAAGGTGTCGCGGAGCGGGCTATCCCGGCAGCCCTCCTTCCCGTGACAGCTGGGCACCTCATGGGGAGGGCTGCGGGCCAGCCTAATTGCTCTGGCAGCACCGACAGCTGACTGCTTCCTCCTGCTATTTTTCCCAGGGGCCCTTCGGCCCCTTCAGGCTCACATGACTTAATCAAACCTGAATGCCCTTCTGGAAGATATGCAAATTATTTTTCAGTCGGACAAAAGTGTTTTGGCTCAATACTGGTGTTACTAAGTGAAGTTTAATGATGTGCTATACAGGTCAGACTACACGGCCTGATGGTACTTTCTGGCTATAAACTCAACAGGCGTGTTACTCTCTAAAGGAGGTTTTAAAACAAAATATTAGTATATTCATTATAATGCCTAATTAGACTGGGCCAAGTATCAATCCAGAGCAATGTGACCTGTCTTTTAAGGCCAGGTTTATCAACACTGTGATTTTTGCACTTATAAAGTGCTAGGCCGTTTGAGTTGGGCCGCGGCTGCGGAGTACCACACTCCGCATCCCGCCCCTCGCGTGACCTCGCGCTGGCACCTTGCCCCATGCTATGCCGGCAGAAAACCAACTCAAGCGGCAGAACTACGGAACGGTTTTCTGCCAGTTTAGCATGCCGAGACAGAGCAGCACGAGATCGGACAAGTGCTGGAGCTGCCGCAAGGATGTGAGAAGGCAGTATCTCACTAGCCAGCAATTAGATCAGGTTCTGCTGACATGGTAGTGCAGCTTTAATTAAAGGCATTAAGAAAGTCTCCTATGCGTTCAATACAGAGAAGTCAACAGCTTCAGTTTCCAATTCATCCTAGGCATATGGCCAGAAAAGGTCTCTTTTCCTCTCCAGCTCTTACCACAAGAAACTGTACCACTAGGATTATCCTTCTCTTAAATACTGAGCTGAAGCTTTTTCCACCACAAAGTAGGAAAAACCAACTGTACATATGAACTTCATAGCCCCGTGAAGCACAGTACTCTAGTTTTAAAGCCATTTTAAAACTGATTGTAAAGAAAGACAAATTATGTTGCTTTCAAGGTAACACAAGTACAATTGCTAGAAGAACAGGTTTCAACTTAGAGTCTTCCAGCTTGCCCTGGGCAACCCATTCACACCTTGTGGTGGAACATACAGTCTTGCATATTCCCTTTATTTATATTAAAGATACAATGTGAGATCGTAAAATGCATTACAGGCAACAGTGCTTCACTGAATACCGGACAACTCTACAGGACACACATGTACTTTCTTGGTGCTCTTCACCTGGTAAGGTCAACTAAAAAAACCCAAAGACACTAGAGGTAATGCTAAGTTAAAGATAGTATCAGTTGTTCTAGTTACAATAACACTCCTAGGATGAAGTGGCAAACATTTCACTGGGTGCAGGGATCGCTTCTTTCTAAACAATAATAGTATCTCTACCTTATCCAGCCAGCTGCATGTCCTTTTATACATTTCTAGAATTAATACTACACAGAACTCAACATAATTTGTTGTTTATTTACAGCCACTCTTCTCACATCCTAATGAGTGACACCAGCTCTTCAGGGGGAGAATTCGCTTTTCTTGCCAATGCACCCTTGGCAGACTCTGCCCTTGAAACAGAAGATTTCAGGGAGGGACTGAAGCCAACAAGAGGGAATGCAAGGGAGGATAGCATGATATGAGAAGAATGCCTGCAATTTTACAGGGAGAAGACCCAGCTGCCAGTTATTCAGATACTTGAACTCACACACAGAAACTAAGCTGTTCCATCAACAAAGGTACATGCTCAGATACTCAACTGCCAAAAAATGCCAAGGAACAGGTTATCTCTGTGCTCTAACCTGCTCCTGTACTTATAATTGAAGATGGCTGCATTAAGAAATAATGCAATATACCACGCTTCCACATCGCCTCACCACCCCCCCCAAAAAACCCAAAACCCCAACAAGAAAAATCTCTCTACTACAACACCCTTGTCTGCATGCTAGAGAAAGCCTACACAGATAATGTAGTTACTGGGCAGCTTCTTCAGACTCAACTGTGATGCAGGTAAAACATTCTGGGATTGAGACTTTGCTTTTCAACAAGTAAAAACTTAAAATTCTTCAGAATTTGAAACCCCTTCAAAACCAGTGAAGTCATTTGCCTCCCTTTTGTTGTCTTCCAAGCTCCTATCGATCCATAATGGCACTTTTGGCCTTTTCCAAATCACTTGACACTACTTGGAAGCAAAGGCATTGCATGCTGTAGTTTTATCAGAATTTATTTATTCAGTGCATCCAAAGCTTGCAATAAAGCGCGTACACAACTGAGTTAAAAAGCAATTGAACTATCATGACGTTTTAGTGATCCCTAGACTTCTTTTGGCACTCAAGCATGCAAGTCACATGCTAAAACTCTAAAAGAAAAGAACGAAAGGATTTCTTGTACAAGTAACATCCAGACCAGGCTAAAACTGGAGAACACAGTATCCTGTCAGGATCTCACCTGTATGCTAGCATGACTGGAAAAGAAAGAATATAGTTATGCATGCAAATATGGGAAGACAAACGCTGCAACAGCTTTCAAAGATATTAACTCTAGTGGAATCTGAAGCAGTTCAGTTAAAGCCTAAACTGAATTCTGTGAAAAGTCACCCAATTAATTTCCATCTCGTCCCATTCATCCATTTGGGTCTGATCCACTGGCATGATTTCAGAGAAGAATATGTATGTGCTGTTCATCTTCTGGTGGTTTTAGGAGAAGGGGGGAAGAAAGAAAGAGAAGGAAAAAAAAAAAAAAAAGGTTGTTTGTAATGATAGCCTACCCAAAATCCAGCTCAGCTTGGATTAAACACCACACAAGAGTTCTTCCCCTCCCCTAATTTATTAATTTTCATTTCAGCATTATAAATAAGTCAACAGCATTTACTGTCACTTATGCCCAAACTTCCTCGCTTTCTGCTACATTCACTGTGTAATTTTATGTCAGACATCCATCAAAAGCTACTTAACTTAGTCTGGTAGGCGAAGGGGAGCTTTAAACCAGAATTAGTTTTCATTTATAACTACCATGGCAAGGAGAGGTAGAGTATGTTGGTTAAAAGTAATTGAATAAATTTTTTTCAAGTTATCTATTAGAATCGCATTTGTATTTTGTGGCCTGCTTCTATATTAAAGTAGAGACATCGGGACTAGAGGCAAGTCCTGATTTTTCATACAAATATTTTTGTTTGAAATTTTTTGTTTAAAACAATGTAGTGAAAAATTGCAAATGATCATGTTTATAGTTCTAAGAATCAGCTGAAACACACACATAGCATTCAGTAGAACAAAAGCATGTGTATTTCATCAGATAGGTTTCAATTTGTTCACTGAAGATTGAATACCAATATCTATTTCCTTGGTAGCAAACTTGACAATTTCTCACCTCCACCTCGTCTGGCACAGTTCACTGCTCTTTCAGTTTGCCAAACCAGCTGTTTGAGTAGCTGTGTCATATACCTGATTACCAAAGTGATCTGAGTTAAAAATAAGCTTTAAAACAATTCATTACAGAGGCAGTGAAATGATAGAAGAACACTGTACTGAGCATGTATCTGGACAATCCATTGGTTAGCAAAGGGAAAATAAATACTTGTGCAGAAAAATCAGCAGCCTGTACACCGCTCCAGTTGCATTCAAGTCTCAAGAAGTTCTGTGTTGCACTTCCAATTACAGAAGATGGGAGCCAGTCTCAGAGTCTAAATCTAAGGTATTTTCTGTGAGACGTTGTCACTTACAATTATTTCAGTGTTGCTGTTTTGCTTATTTAGCTTTGTTTCGCCTCAAAATCATCATGGAAGGCAACTATAATGTTAATTTTTCTTTACAGCTCAAGGATAATATTAGTCTGTCATATCTGCATTTACCTTGAAACCATTTCAACTTCAAAGTTACCCAAACAAGGTTCCTGAAGAGTAGAAAAGTCACTCCTGGATACCTCCGTAACTTAAAAACTCAGGATTTTGAAGAAAATTCTCTTGACGCTTTCTTTAAATCATCTCTTCTGCAGACATACAAGCTATTTCATCTTGGATTTATTTATTTTTGCTTGTATTTCCTCAAAAAGCTACCTAGCCTGAGAATAAGATTTTAGAATAACTTCTGTCCATAACTTGAACAATAATGTTCCACACAGACTAGGCTGTAAGGAGTATGTTTGATGACCCAAAGTTAACTCCCTGATGATTCAGGCTCCTCCAGAGTCAATTACAACTACACTCTGGTTTCATATTGATCACTGTTGTGTAACTTTAGGCATTATGTAAATTCCTTTTGCTATGTTGCCTGCAAATGCCCTTGCAAGTCAAATAATTTTCTAATTATTTACATACATAGAGAATTAACTTACTAGCAAACAAATATCCAGTGTTTTGAGGCTGCTTAAAATATTAGATTAACTTAACACTTACCTAAGCCTCTTCTCAAAATACCTTACAGCCATTCCTTGGGAGTGACTGAATACATAGATTGGGTTGGAAGGGACCTTGAAGACCACCTAGCTCCCACCCCCCGCCACGGGCAGGGACACCTCCCACCAGCCCAGGTTACCTCCAGCCCCGTCCAGCCTGGCCTTGGACACTGCCAGGGATGGGGCAGCCACAGCTGCTCTGGGCAGCCTGGGCCAGCACCTCGCCACCCTCACAGGGAAGAATTTCCTCCTGATAACTAATGAAAATCTATCCTCTTTCATTTTAAAGCCATTCCCCCTTGTCCTATCACTCCATGCCCTTGTAAAAAGCCCCTCTCCACCTTTCCTGTTGGCCCCTTTAGGTACTGGGAGCTGCTGTAAGGTCTCCCTGGAGTCATCTCTTCCCCAGGCTGGACAACCCCAGCTCTCCCAGCCTGTGGTCACAGACTATCCTTTGTGCCCCTCCTCTGGACTCACTCCAACAGGTCTGCGTCCTTCTGCTGGGAGCCCCAGAGCTGAACACAGTACTGCAGGTGGGGCCTTGCAAGAGTGGAACCGAGGGGGAGAATCACCTCCCTCGGCCCGATGACTGCACTTCTTCTGATGCAGCCCAGGATACGGGTGGCTTTCTGGGCTGCAGGTGCACATTGCCAGGCCACGTTGAGCCTCTCATCTACCAACACCCCCAAGTCCTTCTCCTCAGGGCTGCTCTCAATCCATTCCCCACCCAGCCTGTATTCGTGCTTGGGATTGCCCTGACCCACGTGCAGGACCTTGCACTTGGCCTTGCTGGACTCCACGAGGTTTGCACAGGTCCACCTCTCAAACCTGTCAATGTCCCTCTGGATGGCATCCCTTCCCTTCAGCATGTTGAACACACCACAGAGCTTCGCATGGTCAGCAAACTTGCTAAGGGAGCACTCAATCCCACTGTTCATGCCAACAAAGATGTTAAGCAGCACCAGTGCCAATAATGACCCCTGAGGAGCACCACTTGTCATATACTAAAGTCTGAGGTCTAACACTGAAGTCTGTGCCCTGCAGAGTTGTCACAAGTGAGTAAAAAGTAAAACTCCTCTCTACCTATATCCATGTTACGTAAAAAAATCCTCAAAAATTAAGATCATCGACTTGATTCTACAATGTCACTTTCATAACCTGAGGTTTTAGGTTTTTAATATGTTCATCTTGTACCAATCAGAAATAGAATCATACAAATATCCACAAATTAAGTATCAGATGTATTTGACCAACACCTAATTTTTAATTAAACATTTGGCAAATACTCAAAGAGAGTAAGCAAAGTGTCAAAGCAAAGCAACAAATTTTAACTGTCTGGCTGAAAAAAAATAAATCAATGGTCCAACTCACCCTCTGCTGAGACTATGCTAGGTCTGAAAGACTTCCTGATGATCGCATACATTGCGCGTGACAACCTCCCGCAACCAAACCACAACAAACGGAGCCGCCCCTTTCATACTTCCTCACGGCAGGTTTGGTTAGTTTTCACATTAATAGATATAGCTCTTGAAATCCAGTTCTAACTATCATAAAATCTTTTCTTCCTTCCTCCAGAAGTGATTTTAATATCATACAAAGAACTATTAAAAGGAGAAAAATTCCCATAGGAAAAAACTTCTGAGTCTAAATTGGGGAACAGGAGGAGTGGGAGGTGGGAAGAAGAAAAGGAAGGCTGATATTAAAGGGTTTTTTTTATATTAAAGTTTTTAAATTTCAAATGCTTTTACTGTTTTACACACTATTTTCTGTGTATTTAAAGAAGAGTTAAATTATTTTAATGGAAAGAAGCTGCAAGGAAGTTTACATGCATCTGTCTAAAATTAACTGCTTACCACTAATAAAGAAGTGAGAGCTCATTAAGGCCTTGGTTCCATCAAATTTGATCTATACTGATACCTACGTAGTCTCAAGTTTTACCTATCCAGCCAAAACCTATACATCCAAGGACTACTTATTTTAATCCAACAGGTGGAAATCCAGGTTATAAATAGAAAAACAAAGGTACATTGAGATTAAGTGATTTGCTCCAAGTCCCACATTAACAAGATTAGGATTCAGGAGTTGCCAGTTTGAATTTCTTTGCTTGTCTCACATTTACTCCAGCAGATGAAATACAACCAAGAGAGCACAGAAGGGAAAAAAATGCCACTTGCCATCAACAAAAAAATGTCAGATTTCTATTCAGCGTTGGCTATTTGCCTATGGATTCACTTTACATACACCTAAAGCATGCCTCTTACCTGAAATAATATTTTGAGTACCAAAGAACTAATCCAGTTTATTTTAAATCAGTATAAGACATTATAAAACAAAGCTCCACACTTTGCATGTGCATGTGAGGGTGTGTAAAGGGATGGTGCAGATACATTCTTCTAAAAGACAAAGCTAAAAGAAATAATGAACAAAGTTTTCAGTAGCTGTATTACATCTTAAAAAACCTGCTTCCCTTATTAACCATGTTTAATTGCTACGTCTGTATATTGAGTTTGAATGGCAAGGGGGTCCGTGGGGGGCCACTACAGAAGTGGCTTCTGTGAGAAGCTGCCAGAAGCTTCCCCTGTGTCCGATGGAGCCAATGCCAGACGGCTCCAAGACGGACCCACCGCTGGCCAAGCCCAAGCCCATCAGCGATGGTGGCAGTGCCTGTGGTATAGAGTATTTAAGAAGGAGGGGAAAATCAATTAAAAAAAAACAACAAAAAAAACCAACACAAAAACCCAACCACACAACTGCAGCCTGAGCAAGGAGTGAGAAAGTGTGAGAGCAACAACTCTGCAGACACCCAGGTCAGTAGAGGAGGAGGAGGAGGAGGAGGTGCTCCAGGCACCGGAGCAGAGATTCTCCTGCAGCCCGTGATGAAGACCATGGTGAGGCAGGCTGTCCCCCTCAGCCCATAGAGGTCCATGGTGGAGCAGATCTCCACCTGCAGCCTGGGGAGGGTCCCACGCTGGAGCAAGGGGGTGCACCCAAAGGAGGCTGGACCGTAGCCTATTTTGCCCGTGAGGGTAATTGGTGAGTGATCTCTCCCCATTCTTATCTCGACCCCTGAGCCTTTCATTGTATTTTCTCTCCCCCATCCAGCTGAGGAGGAGTGACAGAGCAGTTTTGGTGGGCATCTCGTGTCCAGCCAGAGGCAATTCACCACAATTGCTAAACTGGCAGTGTGTACTTTCTGAGAAACAGATACGTAGTATTTCACTGGATTATTTTTTTCCTTTAAAATTAGTTCTGCAAGATGTCTTAGCTAGGATTCAAAGGAAATACTTAATTACAAGTTTTATTTCAGTGACTATTGATTTGTTTCTTAACTCCTCTAGTCTAATAAGATTTAATATACTACTCACTCTCACTTGCTTTGCTTATGGGATACTTTAGATACAAAAGTTATGGAAGATTTATAAAGGAAGAAAATCATCATGGAATCAAAAACTTTCCTAAAAGGTTTATTCATGAGCATTATGGAATAGTGAGTGCCAAACTAAAATGAAATAACACAGCATCATTAGGAAGACATATTTTCCTAAGGGTTTAACTTATTGATCTGAACTTTGAAATGCAGAGTGGAAGAGTAATGTTTGTGTTGCCTAACATCAGGCTCCAAACTTAGGTCCTAAATGAAAAGGCTGCTCTACCTAAACTCCTAACATAATCAATAAAGAAAAAGATTGCCAGAGAGTGACTTTTGGCCAGGATCCCACCTGAACTGTTCAAAACTGCACTATGGATCAGGCATTATCTGTTGGCTACCAAAGAAGCCTGTGAAAAATAGATTTCTAGTTTGGGCATCACACTTGTATACTCATAGGAGAAGATATGATGGACACAAGCTGCTACAAGGGACAAGCTCTAGCAGGTATTCTTCAGCTTTGGCTTTAGCTACACGAGTGCACATAGTCAACTTCCCTGTGCAGCAGCCCATGAGAGCAAATGCCAAAATCCCACTTTGCTGGGTTTCAGATCCAGAGCTTGGCTTTTAAGCCTGTGTTTCCAGATAAACAGCGAGAAGTAACAGAGCCAGATCAAGTTCCAGGTTTCGGTGTTTCACTGTTTTAACAAAAGTACTCAGAAGATGGTCCTTCACAGAACAGACGTGTTTAGGAAATCTTTCACTAGACATTATGTGCAACTCACCTAGCAGACTGGACCTATGGGGAACGAACAGCACACTTTTTTATAAGGTGGTCCCTTGAAGAAAAACATGCTTGAACAAGACTCTACTAGTTAGTACTTTGAAGCTATGGAAAAACAACAAAAGCCTGCAACCTCTATACAAAAGGGAAATATTCTGAATTTACAATGAGGGAAGATGAATAAAGAAGACACTCCAGCATATAAAGTAGTTTCTATTTTGAGCTCCTTCAAACGGGAAAATCTCTTGCCAATTTTACTTTAGAAGCAAGCAGCTTCTGCACGCTGAGATTGGCTTTCCAAGTGATACAGTTACCAGCTAAATACCAGAACGCTTAGGAGCCTAGGTACTTTCAGAGAGTATACATTACTAATGCACACACATTGCCTTCCGCTCCTGAAGAGGGAAGGATTGTTGTGAAAGTGACACTGAGCATGTGGTTCTACAACAGAGATAATGAACTTGATGACACATGTTAACTAATCTGACCTTCTATCTTGCTCTAAAGACTTTGGCTAGAGAAGTAAGTAGGGAAGGGCACTATAACGTCACGCCTGAAAACAGCTAAAAAAACACTGTACATCATCCCATGTAGGACACACACAGTGATCTACTATTCTGAGTAAGGCAATGATTATTCTCAAAATTTCTTAAAAGAAAAAAGATGAAAGATTCTTACAAACAATTTGTCTAAATGATACTGCCTTATACTAGCATGTGTTTTCCTGCTTGTCTCAGGGTAAAAGAAGGCTTATCTGTAAGAAAAATACAATTTTAGCATATAAAATTGAATTCATAATATCAAAAAGCCACACATCTTGGTTTTGCCTCTATGTGAACTTCAGCTAGTCATTTCATTTCTCTGTCTCACTTCCTGGAACAGTACAGTGAAAATAGTATTGCCAAGGTACTTGGGAAGCTTCATTCCTTAACATCTGTAAAATACCTGGAGATCCTCAGACAGCAGGTACAGAAAAGCGTCATCATTAATCAGCATTCTGAAACTGAGACATCACATTTGAGGTTCTGTCCATCACAGAAGAAAGCCATAAAACACTTCTCAGCACCTTAAAGGACAATTATGTCTGCTCAGTCATTTCAAGGGTTTGATAAAAGACGTTTCCAATCAGAGTAGACAGAAAAAATAAATTTTTTTTCAGGAATAAGCTGCAATATTAACTGGTCAGTATCCTAATGGTATTGACTAGCACCCGCATTGTGTTGTAACTTTGCATAGCACAGCCATCCCTCTGCCACTGCTGGCAGAAATGAAGAAATACCTATTAGCAGCATGGGGAGTAGGCATGAGAGAAAGAGGAAATAAAGAAACAGCTTTGTTTCTGACGTAAGATAGTGATGCAGAAACAGCTTGAAGTCCTTTCAGATAATGTGTAAGTTATTCTGGAAATTATGTAAGTGAAATTTGACTGGAAGGTAGGTAAGAACTTTGAACATACAATAACTTAACTCCAACAGGAGTAAAGAGCGAAGTAGTAATAGATAACCAGATACCTGGTCTAGAAGGGAACCAGTATTTGAGAAACAGATAATAAGAACAGACAGATAAACACAGGAGGATAGTATAATGATAGAAAATAATAAAAAAATAGGCAGGTAAAGACCGGACTAGAGGTAGGGGTGAATATAGTTCAGAATGAAAGTTTGTCCTATGGCGCAAAAGAACGAAAGGGGAAGGGTTGAAATTCCATTCAGGACAATACTGCCTTTCCGAACATCTCTCCTCCCTCTATGAAAACAAACACTAGTAACACTTTGGAACGTGACATACTTGCACTTTCCAACAGACAAAAAACCCAAAACATTCCTTCTTAAATGTTTGGTTTCATTTAGGTTTACTATGTACTCCTGTGTACACTTCAGCCCCTCTTGATTCTATTGCTTCTTCTATTAAGCAACACCAGGTTCACCAAGTTACTCCTTTACAACTTCTACTGGGGAATCTATACCAGTTTATTAAATCAGCTGACGTCAATTTTGACTGCACCTAGGACTAAAGCTTAATGTAGGAAAACGTCAGAGAAGACAAGATTTGACAAGTATCTCTGTGAGCACTATAACTAGTAAAGCTTTTATCCTACAGATTTGTGGGTTTTGGCTAACTGACACTGAAGTCTAGGAAGGTGTAAACTTCTATGGAAGTTTTTCCTATGCCTGAAGTATTTCTAAGGTCTTTGTCTTTATACCTGAAAACCATTTCATGAAGCTTTCAGGAATTTATCTACCCGGCAAAAAGCAGGACCACAACCCTGAGTTTTAGGAGAGCAGACTTTAATGTATTCAGAGATCTGCTTTGAAGATTCCCATGGGATATGGCTCCAGAGGGAAAAAGGGGATGAGAAGAGCTCGTTGATATTCAAGTATCTCCTCCTCCAAGCTGAAGAAAGGTCCATTGTGCCAATGGAGGTGATGAGATGCATGTTTAGTAATAGCAGGGAATGCAAATCACTCTCAGCTCAGCTAATAAAGGAAGGTATCAGACTGTACCTCACCCAAATTACGTCCCTGCAACAAATTCAAAATGGATCAAGCTTAATTTATAAATATTGCCTACTACATTTCATAACTCATTTGCAGATTACAGGTTTTCCATAGTACTACTTTATTCCCATTTCACAAAGTAGTAGTGGTATATCAAAGTAGTAATCATGCATGCAGATCACTTCATGCTGATACTCATCTAAGGTTCTTGAAAGGCACGTAGCAGAGCATAAACCAACAATTCTTTTAATCATATACAACACCTTTATTCATGATCATACTGATTTAAACCAGATTTACCGACATTTCTGGACGTAAGGCAACTTTAAAGTGATGCAAGAACTACACATAAGCACAGCTGTACTGTTTATCTAAACTCATTCAACATCACACCTTTAGTCACACATACCGAATGACAGCAAGGCCTCAGAACGAAGCACAGAGTAGGGAATTCCTAAGAGATTATGAGTTTGTAGGTACCAATTATCTTGCTCAACAAGACAAGGTTTGCTGGAAGAGTTCAGTAACATAGTTGCAGAAACAGAATTCAGTTCACATCAGTCCTTTTAACACCATAGGGAAAAACCAGTTCCTCACATGAAATAAATGGCACTCCCAAGCTTATTTTATAAGATTAACTGAATTTAAAGTTTTTGTGAGTATAACTAATATATGAAGGGGAAGAACAGAGGGTGAAAGACAGTAGTTGTGCAAATACACAATCAACCAACAGGCAAAAAGCTTCTAGATACAGGTCAGGCCTGCATGACCCAATAGGGGAGACAGACTCTAGAGTGAGGAGCACAGTATATAAATCAGGCAAGTTAACTTAGGAAAGCTAGAAAATGAATTCGTGATAATGGAAACTATGAATAACGAGACCACCAGAGAGAAAACCTACAAGATGCAGCTGGGACAACAGAGACACAATTACTACTGGTTCAGAGATTTTCTGTGCAGCTGGACAACCGTACTTCAAGAGAGATATTAAAAAAGGTAGTTATCTCTTCATTTATGGCTTCTCTAGCACCTAGGCTACTTAGAAGAAGTAATTGCATGTATGTAAAGGAGGGTCCTTACTCTTCTGTTCACAGCGAACCAGAACACACATGCTCTTTGTAGTGCTCTTTGTCAGACTGCATCGTACACTGCTCACAGTAGCTCAACGGAGATGCAAGAGTTTATTTATTCTGCAGCAAGGAGCTAAGTGGACACACCGTAACAATACTCCCCATGTGTTAGCTGACCTGCTGAGACAGATTAGCTAGTCTCAGGCTGCTGTAAAAGAAATACAGCTCTGCACTTCCAGGACCCAAGCTAGTATCTTGAGATAGTGCTGAGTTGTACCATATGGAAATACCAACCCTGAGCTTATACTGTCTATACAAACATCGCATTACACAGCACAGACATACTCTTGAAGCCAACAGCTTGGGGAGTGGTATGTTTTATGGTTCACTGACAAGGGATGAAGATAATTCTTTCCTCAGTCCAGGCACTTTCACATCTTTGGGTAGGTTAAACTCCAACAGTGGGTTGAAAGTGGTCATGGGCTCTTATTTTCTTACAACCTCTTTACAGAAAGTCACAGTATAAGGAATCAAAAGAACACAAGATTTTAATCTCGTTCCTCTACCTCCTTCTCTCCCTTTCAATATCTCTGCTGCCAAAGAGCAGACCAGAAACACAAAACATGCTAGCTAATAAAGCTAATGCTTCATAGACCTTCTACTGGATGATCGCCTATGCATATGCAGTGCACAGATCTCTCAAGACTTGTCAGAAGTGAGACAAGAGATAGACTTAAGTGGAAACACGGAGCATTCAGAATCCCAGCCCAGATCACACTATTTATAACTAGTTTAATTCCAGGGAACTTCCCCACAATCTGGAATACTAACTTTTCAGTCCCACATTGGAACCTAAAAAAGTCTTAATTGAAAAAATCCATTTCTGTTGGTTTGAATAAGAATGCTGTCATAGGGATGGGAAACTTGCCAAAAGACTGCAAAGCAAATGGTAATAATAATTACCAGTTGAATTTTGGATAATTGCTTAGCAGAATGCAAAAGTAATCACTGTACGTAAGCTCATCTGAATGCTTCACTCAACTGGGACAAAAAGTAAAGAACATATTAATTCAATTTGCCAATGACACAACTGGTGAAGAACTGTCAAAAGATACAAAATAGCCAGTTGAAAAAACATTTGGAAATTAAATGAGCTGTTGCAGGTACAGAGATATAGTTGAAAGGAAATGTAATACTGAGGGGGAAACCCAAAACCTGGTTAGATAAAGACGACTTCCAGTATACTACTTTTAATTTCACAAACCGCATGGACAGAATGGTATGAGCTGAGTGCAGGGAGACGCTAGATGAAGACTTCATCACTGACCCCATGCTACTACTTCTAAGCTGCAGTAATCATTTGCATTTAGATCTACATAATGTAAATGTTTTAACTTACAATACTTGTAGATATACCTCACCGTGTCTAAAATTTAATCCTCCAGTTATTTTTCCCCATCTTCAGAAATCCTGATATTCCAGTCATCAGTGGTTCCAGGCAGAGCTACGCTGATAAATCATAAATAGCAACAGGTATAATTGTGGGGCAAAGGAACCACGAAGTGAATAAAGGCTGGAGATCAATCATTTCAACCAAGGCTATTTCACTGCAGGATAAGCTTCCAGAGAACACTACATTAAAAACCACAGCTTAATTATCTTTAGGACATACTATGAGACCTTACTGATTCATAAAAACTCTCCTACAATAACATGGTATAGAGATCTGATTTGATTTTAATAACAGAAGGGAAAGGGCAGAAGATTCTGACATTTGCTGTGATCATCGCTCTATTGCTCTATGCATCACACCAAACAGATTGGCTAAGCTATAAATGGAGACGAGTGTAACAGCTTACAAGGGAGGGAATAAAAAAAAAAAAAAAGAGGGAGGAATTTAATATAAAGAGTTACATGTGGAAGCATTAGAAGGACACTAGTGAAGGAAGGGGTTTTGGAACCTCAAGAAAGTAATCTTGTCAGCAAAATGCATTAAAATAGCATCTTTCAATAAAGAGCTGTGGTAACAGTGGTCCTTCTAGTTCTTCTCAATCTCCAGGTTACGTGACTCACATGCATAGGACATTTCTTTAATTCTTATAAGGAATTTAGCCTTCCTGGCAAACTCAAGAAGAACTAGTCAGAGAGACACACCGCTCTTCTTACTCTGTGACTCATTCCATGTATGTGTGGCTATGGTAAGCCTCCCTTCTGCAAGCTCCAGAGGTGGTCAGGCTTCTAATTTCCTAATTCAAGTACGCACAAGCAAAGAGGCAGCCATTACCCCATGTGATGGATGTGAAAGAAACAAGGAGCGTTTATAAGATTTTATTTCAATAAGAGCAGTAACAGTACTTTTTGTCTGAAGGGGAGGTACGAGTCTGCAAAAAGGATCCCCAACCAATAAAGTCCAACATACTTTCTGCAGCAGTTCTGTGCCACGTGCATCTAAATAAAGTAACAATCACCCCAGAGTGGAAGGAAAAGATCCTGTATCTGGTGTTGAACAATTTCAGGGCTACATCTAAGGTATCAAACAGCAGCTATTTTTGCTGGAAACAATTTTAAATTGCCAGGGGGGTAAGGGGGTGTGGAGAAAAAAAAAAATAATAAAAAGAGAGAAAAGCTGTTGAAAAGCACCAGCGAAAGCTGGCGCTCTAGAAAAAAGTGCCAATGGTCCTGACTGAGCTTTCTGTTCACTTCTCAATACATCAGGCCTGGAACAAGTTTCTCAGTGCAAAATTTCTCTAATTGGCTGGAAAGCATTTAAGGAAAAATCTTTTTAATTAAAAACAGAGAACCAACAAGACATGAAAGCCATGGGGGTTGGGAGAGGCATATGTTGACCTTATGAAGCTTCACAGCAGAACTCTGCAGGGGCTGTTTAAACTGAGAAAGCACAGTTTTAATTAAAGAGTCCTGAGGAACAGACAATTCAAAAGAGCAGGTCAGCTAGATTCCAAGAGGTCAATTTAAGCATAAGCAGAGGGGAAACAAGACTTCTGGTCATTTTGCTTTCCTCTGCAGGGAAATCTGTTGCTAACTGAGCATTATGTTCTGTGCTTCTCAACACAAAAGCTAGCTGTCTTCTAACCACTTCTATGGGTGTTGCATATCATTGGTAAGTGTTTAAGGGAGGGAAGAAATTTTGTGAAGTCCACCCCAGTTTCTTGACACTGGATCACATTCTAAAATAAGCTAATTTTTTTTCCCCAGTGCATGGAATCCCAGATATTCTTATGCATACTTGAAAACAGAACTCTGCATCCTGCTATAGTTTCCAAGCCCAGTGGGAAATCCTGTACAGAAACAGATCGAGCATATCATCAAACAGAAATCTTTTTTTTAAAAAAACCAAACAACAAACTTTTTCTTTACTTTTTGAAGTGTATTATGTAACTATCACGTTTAGTAAAGCTAGTAAATTTTCCTTGCTATTTAGACAAAAAGAAAAATAAATCTAGTCTCCAAACAAAAGGAGTTATGAAGGGCAATGTAACTAGAACCCATCAAGTAGCAGGGCTAACACAGAAAAATGTAACATAAAAGCTGCTGCATCTCTCCATGAAGAACTACTTTCCAGTAATTCAAAAAGAGAAGAAATTAAGTAGAAAACTAACATCTACATTAATTTCCCAAGAGAAACAATAATATTAGTGCACTTCAATTAGTGTATACATGGTTCTGCACATACACGGATTGTTACATCTAAGTATTGCTTCTGTTGAGATAGATTTCTTTCCTTGTTGGCCTTTTGAGAGCTCATGGCTAGATGCATCTGCTTGGGTGAACAAGGTACATATTCCAAGTCAAGGCATGTTATTTCAAGACCGATAGACAAAGCAGTAAATTTCCCTGCACTGACGAGCCAGATTAAGAAATCAATTCACTCATTTGTGAGATATTGTCTACTTTTCTGAAAACCCAATTAAACACTAAGAAGTGGAAAGGTGGAGGTTTTGTTTTCTTGGGTTTTTTTTAAGTTTGTATAAGCTTGGAAATTGCATCGTCAGATTTTTATTTTATTCTTTATATCTTTAATTTTATTCTCCCTTACTCCCCCCTCCAGCCAGGGTGCAAGCTTTGATGCAAGTTCTCATTTATTATGTTGGCCTATAGCCTCACAGGGTTGGCATTTATGCAGTTTATCAGGGACACCCTCCACAGATGGACAAAACTAAGAAAAAGCCACCACTCACTCCTAAAACAGACATTCAAATGTGGAATTGAGGTTAAAATCACTGAAAGGGGAAAATAGCAGTAATCACTTTTATAGCAAAGGAATAAATTAAAACAAGAACATTCTGGGAGACGTGAAAGTTAGCGAACATAATACTTTTGACAAAGGAAGAAAAAAGATGCCTTCATCGCTCTTCACATACATAAATCAACGAAAATACTGAAGCACAGGGCAATTCCTCCCCAGAAACAAACCCAGGAGGGAAAACTGGGACAGAACAGAATCTTGCTGTAGAAAACCAAGGGTGTATTTTCAAACTTTTCTGCACACAGAATTCTATTGAAATGAAAAGGATGTTCAATGAGTAACTCTCCATACACCTAACACAGATGCAGAAAGATATCAGTTCAGGTCTCAAAAGCAATACATCAACGTTAATCCAAGCTACACTGCTTCTGATTTCTCATGTTCTGTTGCATAGTATAGGATAACCTTAAGCAGAATTTCTTACCTGGACTCCATAACTTACCTACCTCCTTGTGGTGGGTTGACCCTGGCTGGATGCCTGGTGCCCACCAAGCCCCTCTATCACTCCCCCTCCTCAACTGGGCAAGGGAGTGAAAATACAATGAAAGTTTCACGGGTCAAGATAAGGACAGGGAGACCACTCAGCAGAAAAAAAAAGAAACTGTCACGGGCAAAACAGACTCAGCTTGGAGGAAATTAGTTTAATTTATTGCCAACCAAATCAGAGTAGGATAATGAGAAAAATAAGTCTGGGTCTCTCCCACAGGGTGCAGTCCTTCAGGAACAGACTGCCCCAGCGTGGGGCCCCCCCAGAGTCACAAGCCCTGCCAGCAAACTTGCCCCAGCCGGGGCTCCTCTCCCCACAGGGCCACAGGTCCTGTCAGGAGCTGCTCCAGCACAGGCTGTCCACAGGGTCACAGTTTCCTTCAGTTGCATCTACCTGCTCCAGCGTGGGACCCTCCCCAGGCTGCAGGTGGAGATCTGCTCCACCATGGACCTCCATGGGCTGAGGGGGACAGCCTGCCTCACCATGGTCTTCATCACGGGCTGCAGGAGAATCTCTGCTCCGGTGCCTGGAGCACCTTCTCCTCCTCCTCCTCCTCTACTGACCTGGGTGTCTGCAGAGTTGTTGCTCTCACACTTTCTCACTCCTTGCTCGGGCTGCAGTTAGGTTTTGGGTTTTTAAATTGATTTTCCCCTCCTTCTTAAATACTCTATACCACAGGCACTGCCACCATCGCTGATGGGCTTGGGCTTGGCCAGCGGTGGGTCCGTCTTGGAGCCGTCTGGCATTGGCTCCATCGGACACAGGGGAAGCTTCTGGCAGCTTCTCACAGAAGCCACTACTGCACCACCCCCCACTGCTACCAAAACCTTGCCATACAGGTAAACATGTCATATTTACTCAGATTAAAAAGTGCAGCCACTGGACTTTATAGTCAGAAAAATGTATGTTGAACTCTTTTAAGGCCACAACCAAAGCATAGTAACATCCACCTGAGCTTTTGTTCCTGTGAAGGGGAAGGGGGAGCAAAGTACCTTGGTGATTACATTTTCTTCCACCACCTTTTCCATACTCTGTAAGACTGCTAAAAGTCGAAGAGAAAGGAGATACTATGTAGCTAAAACTTTTTGGTTCTTTCCAACAAATCCAGGTTCCCATTATCTGGCTGAATTCAGATGCTAGATAGATGAAGCCTGATGAAAACTTGCATTGAACATACAGCAGTGGGTACTTTCTGTCAGATGGCTTCTCAATTTGTCAACACGAGGTTTACCACTGGCAGCTGCAGTTCTTGTGGATGACTTCTTCACTATCATCTCTAACTCTTCTACAGAAATGTGTCCTGGGAGTCTACGCTTTATATTTCCTGACTATGACCTCAAATCAGGTATGTCCTCACCACACACTGGTTAGACTAGTTCCATACAATTTATCTGAAATCTTAAAAATATTATCCCTGAACTAACGTAAACTATTTAGAACATAAGAAAGTACTTATCACGGGGAAGAAGGCATAGCAGACAGCATAGTCAGTCACTTCAGTAGCTAATTACAGATTTTGCCATGTTTAACTACAATTGACTAGTTTCCAAGGATCTAAATGGTATATGTCAAAAAAGCCAAGCTGTTATTCACAGTCTTGCAAACTTTGTTCATCATGAGCAGAAGTGTGACAAAGTTTAGCCAGAAGGTGAGGTTTTATCTGTATTTAAGAAATGGTTCTAGTCTTCCCCATGACAAGAAGTGACGCTGAATAGCCTGAAACTAGTGAGGCTTATAGCAAAAACAACCCACCAAAATTCATATTTGTACAGCAACATTCACTGTATTTTCTTAAATTAAAACCTGAAACAAAACATAATTTTAGTTGCATGTAGTTACATGAGTTTATTTTGAACTCTGGCCAGTTCTATAATACCTAATATACTGAGTGTGGTATAAGAATAGCTAGACAAGATAGTACAGTGCTGAGTAGTTATTTTGGCATTGGAGCTTTTTCCTTGCGGGTAGGGTTGGAGAAAAGGTCACACAGTTGTCAGTGGTCCCCCTTTCACAGCCATCAGGGATCCTGCAACATCGTCTAGGAGACATGCCAGGACTAGCTGTGGCAGAACTCTGGTGGCAGCATTCACCACCCTACAGCCCGACACTGCTATATACTCTGCCTCCTGCAGGGCTCCTAGTCGAAGCACTCTGTACCCCAAATGCCTGATAATCTCAGCACCTGCTTCCCTCATGCTCCACACCCTATATTCTAACCATCGGGTCTGCTCCCATCCACCAACCCCAGCATGTTTTTTTCTTCTACCCGTCCCCATGCACAGGCCCACAAATGTCCTAGCTCTGATCTGTTGTTGCTTGACATGCTGTTCTGTAATGGAAGTAGCACTGGCAACAAGGTGCTCCTAGGCTACTTTATGCTGCAAGCATTTTTTAAACTCACCATCACAGTTGCCTGTGGCAATCTCCCTATTAACAACGTTAGAGCATTAGAACACAGCGTGAAGTGTCAGTATTTGTACTGCGTTAATAACCTAGCTAATTATTTTAATGTCAAGGTAACAGGACAGCAGCAGATGCTGGAAGACTTGCCTCCATTTTTCCCCACGGTTCGGAAACACCTCCAGAAGGTCCGAAGAAAAGACGCCCTGTTATGAGGGGTAGCTTGAACAAAGCTGAACTCACGGAACAAGATGTGTGTTCCTTGACGCACGCTGTTGAAACTGTGGAGATAAAGTAAAAACAAGAGAACGTTAGAAAGCTGAACTGATGTGAATGTTCTGGGGCCAGCTAGAACAGTGGCAAGAAAACCACTGGCAGTTACATTTTGTGAAACCTAATCTCCAAAGCTTATACCCATCTGTTCTCTAGAGAGACCATTTGCAAAAACCACACACTGGAACTTAATTATAGGAATTAGAGGTTTGTGAAAGTAAAATTCATTCTAAATAATCCCAGCAAGGGGTGTCCAAGAGCCACTTATTTGAAACCAATCCACTGGAAAATGGCTGGCCACGAGTAACTGTTGTTTATATGACCAGAAGATGCCCTTTCTTTTAGTAGTATTTGAACTTCACTCCTATTCTCATCACAGTTTTCTGTGAAGCCACACTAAAAACCCCAAAAAAACCAACAACAAAAAAACGCCCCAAAAAACCCAAACCCAAGCAAACCTCTATTTCACTTCTAAATTACTGAAACTTCATTGTATTGGATGTATAAAATTACTTCAGTTGTCATGAAAAGCAGATTGACACTTCACTAAATGACACTCTGCACTACTGCATTTTGAAAAAGAGTAGCTGGTTGTTACAGTGGATAGTCAATTTGATACTCACATTCTTGTATTTTAGTACAAATTTCTCTTACTTGAGTTGTAAGCATTTTAAGTTAACTTATTGTAGAAACTATCTGTCTTAAAAAGGTTTCTCTGAAGTGCAAGAAACTCTCCTTTGGGCATGGAAAAGCTCAACATACAAGAACAATAGAAATGCAAATACAAACATTATATACCAAAAGGTATAATGATGGGTTGCCTTAAAGATAGATTTTGTGCATTTCATTCTCCATCATGCAAGTGGGACAAAGCTTTCAAACACTCCAGAGAGATCATTAAAAACATTCACTTGGGACAGCAGCTTAACTCTCCCACATAGGAGAGAATTAATGAAAAGATCCGAGTTTACTTTCATCACAGCAGAACCTCTCCATAGGTAGCACCTCCACAACAGACAAAATCCAGTGGTCACTGTGAACCCTCTCAGTTTGCATTTTTAAATCATCTCTTTAAATATAAATACTTTAAATCACTTTATCCTTCATAGTACAGAAAAGGGTCTCACACTTGAAAGCAAATTATACCAGACAGTTCAGCAAAATTAAAAAGTCTCATAACAACTGGGGAGTGTGTGGAGAGAAGCCAATTCCGTTTTTCCCAAAAAGAAACACAATTTCTGTTTTTTAATATCCTGGTTCTCAAAGGCATGCAAGTAAATGGAATTTTTTTTCACGTGTTGAAAGTTAGGTGCAGAACACTGTTGCTAGCCCTCCTACCCAGAAGGAAATGCAACTCAAAAGTAGTACAAATCACCTTATGATTAAGAAACACTCATGACTTGAATCCTGGAATTAAGAATACACTTTCTGTAAACACCATGGGCAAATATATTATTTCATACTTATGAAACCTTATTCATGCACCAGTGCTGTAAAAACCAGAGAAAAGCATAACCATTGTCCCAAGAGATTAAAATGAATAATCATGTGCCTGATCAAAATGTGCCAAAATTACAGGAAAGGGCTCCAGTGACTACCGTTTTAGGTGAAGCATTCGTTACAAATTGCTGTAATTCACTGCTTTAAAGTGAGTGAGTTGAGATTCAGGGAAAGTAACTTGCATAAAGTCCCACAAGACACCCATGACAAACCTGGAAAAGGGATTTCAGATCTTCTCATCCCAAACCACAGCCTGTAAGACTTTTTTCATTTCTGATTTGCATTGTTTTGCTGATGATTTGACAGGCTGGTGGAGAAAAGAGGGATATGAATGAAAAAGAAGAAACTTGGTGTAACAGGAGAAGGCAGCTTTCAGAAAGATGACACACGTAAGGAAGAGAAAGAATACAAAAGCACAATGATATAATTAGATGCACCAAATTATATTGCTCAGAACAACTACAGCACGCACAACTTCTGGAAGCAGATCCTGGCACACCTGCAATGGAAAGGTCCAGACATGAAGCTAACATACTATTAATTCACAGCAGACAGCCCTACTAGATTACTCCTTAGTTCTAGTATGTGAAAACTCAAGTCACTTGCATTTTCAGCATGGGATGGCTCTAAACCTAGCAGGCAGAAGGGTATGATATCATTTGTTGTTGCTTACTCCATTAAAAGAGTGGGTGGATATGTTGGAACATCAGCACACCTGGATGCGCTGACAGCCAAGTGCCGCCAGCTAGTTGAGTAAAAGAGGTACAATATTTCTTTCATTCCTCATTTCTTGCAATAAGATTTTGTTTAACTACACAATGGAAAGATTTTTCCCCAAAAGCTCAAGTCTGCAAGCATGGGAGTCAGAATTTCATCCCAGTTAAGGTGCTGCATTTCAGAGACCCTACTTTACTTTACTCCTTTTTGTAATTGTAGAAGTTCAGCTCAAAGGAGCCAAACCATGATGGAGCTATCCAACAAGCCGCCCAATTACAATCAACAGATCTATTCTCAGGCAGGGTCAAAATCACTACAAGAGATGGGAATGCTATATGTTTTTAACAAACTATATATTTTGGAATTGCTTTACCATGGGTAGATGGGCCATACAAACGTAACTTGGCCACCTTTTCCTTAAAAATTGCCTAGAGGTGAAGTTCCCGTTAATGTGGCAAGTCATAATGGCTTGCAGGTAAACCTTTCTGCAAGAAAATGAAATTGTGACAACCCAAAGCTGTTGCAGGTATTCCAGCAGCTTGTAGGGAATAAGATCAATGCCCTACCTATGATTTTTATATACACATGAACAGATATCTCTTCCTGTTTCTTTTGAATGCAAAAATGAAACAAGCTGCAGACTCAGAGAAATGGCTTAAGCAAGATATCAAAAGCAAAGCAACAAACTCGGCTCATTCTCAGGAACTTTAGCAGCTGCTGAGACTCTTCCCTTAGGATTGCTCAGTCTTCCCTCTATCTGCCCTCCTCTCAATGAACAATTCGTACCCTTAACAAAGTTAGGTGGCCAGAGCTTACCTGCTTATTTGCAGGAGAAAGACTTATGAACAAACCAGGGTATCTCAACAAGGTATTAGTTTGTCTTCATTCATTTAGAAATGAGTTTGTGAACCCAGAAGCATAGAAAATAATTTTTGACTTCTCTGGTTAACGTCTCCTTTCTCCCTTTTAGTCATTTAGTGCAGCCATCTGCAAGAGATTCCTTCAAGAAGAAAGCTTTCAACAGCTCTGCAAGCCTCCAAGTCTTCTATTGCAAACCTAATGGTTGCCCTGGCCTTCTACATTGCCAGTAAATAAAGCAGGCAAATTAGAACATTAAGAAAAGTTACTAATGACACTGTTTTATTTGTCTTTCTGAAACTGACACTAGAAACAGAACTGAATGTTCATTAGTTAACACCGGTTCACTGCAAACACTCACACTTCACACAAGAATAGTTACACAACTGGATACTCCATTAACAAAACAGCTTTTCCCATTCACTTGTGAGAATATTCTGGAGAAAAACGAGAGAAAAATAAAGCAAGGTTCTCCTTCGATGGGAATATCTAAAAAACTTTTGCAGTAGGGTCTTCCAAAATGCTTACTTTTTCACTCCTTTCCCTTACATGCCCCAGAACAGCTAAACCACAGAACGGAGTGTCTTCCAACGCCACTGCCGAGAAAACTGTCTTGCAGCACACCCAGTCTATGCTTGTGGGATGGCATATGCATGTGAGAGGAAGAAAAAAGTTTTGGAAGGAGACTCTGATAAAACAGCCCCAGCTCTCAGAAATGGCTGTGCTGGGAACTCTAGCACTCAGGTGCTGCTTCTCTGAACAGAGCTGCTTTCACTAAGGCTTTGTCTTTTGTGTAATTACATTTTGGCAACTTGCCAGAGTTCAGAAACTTTCAAGCACTCTTTTCAAACCTTTGCACTTCTAAATAGATTGTGGAAGTCCCAGGATGCTATGGTAACATCCCAATTGAAACCCACTACAGCAGTTAGCCTCTGCCTGCTGAACTCAGGCAAAGCCAAATATGCACAATGCAGTGAGAGCCCCAAGTCCCCGAGAAGGACAGAAGAGCCTGCCAGGGCCCTGCTGTCCCCCTAGCAGGTGTCACCTTTGGTTACCATGCAAAGAGCTGAATGAGTTCACAGGACCCTTCCTCTACTACACAGAAAACAGGGAACAAGGACCGTTATTCCTTAACGTACAGCATTACCGTTTGCATTTTCCATCGAGAGCAAGATGGATGAAGAAAATCACTTTGAAGGGTTATGCTGCTTCTCCAGTGTGAACAATTCACACACACACACAACTTTTCTTCCCAGTTACACAGGTGTCTAAGTCATTAAAACAGAATCGAGTGTCTTAAGCAAAAATAAGGTAGCCTCAAATGCAAAAGAGCCTATGTCTAGTCTGACTGAAACATCTGTAGAGATAGTGCAGAGGACCTGATGTCAACATTATGGGTATCTCAGGGTTTGTTTTTTCTTGAAACACACTCTGGACTAGCTCTAGTCTGGTCCCATGGGCTGAATGCTCATTTGCAGTTGGAACACATCTTCTAGTTTAGTTCCATCTGAAAGGAACCCAGGTCACAAGCTCCAAGACTGCTTCATGGTGTGAACCAAAGCACAGTAAGCAGGGATAATCAGGAGTATTAGGATTAGAGATTATGGTACAATGGGCAACAAAGAACTAGCTCTAGGAATAGAAAATACAGAAATTCAAAAGGCTTTAAAACCCAGTCAATTTCTGTTGTTAAATAACTCATCCACACACAAAGCATCCCCAAGTGACCAATCACACTTACCCCAAGGCTATGCTCTGAAACAGAAAAGTGAAGTTTACCTTGCCCGGAATGAGTCTTGAGAGGGATCACTTAAAACTGTAGACACCAGTTTTACTGCTGTGATGAATAAATTACTGCTGCATGAGTGTAGTTTAATTTAAGATCATTCTATTCCTCACCTATCGGCTTAAATATACTACACTACTTGCAATACTCAGACCAATCATTGGGATTGTTTCTTTAGCTATCCCCTTGGAAAGTAGCATAGGAGCATTAGCATTCCTCAATTCAAAGATCTTGTGCCAACTGCTTTTTAAAATTCCACAGATATTAGAATTTGGGACAATGAAGTCAGCCTCAAGGAAATCACCATCTTCCTCTAATGAAATTAGCAGTGCTTTTTAGGCACTTCCTCTGAAATGTGTTAGCAATGTTAAGATGAAACAGATGTTGAAAGTTATTCCTGATGACTGGCTCTAAGAAAAAAATCCTTTTTTAACAACCAGGCAGGTAGGAAATCATTAACACTCAACATTTTGGCGAGACTGGGTGATGTAACACTGCAAACACTGAGACTGGATTTTTTGAGATCCTTTTTGTCTCACCCACTCAAGTTTATTTCAGCTGAAAGGTGTGGAAAGAGGGAAAGGAGTGACACAAATTTTAATGATTTGTTTTCAGGCTTCTTGGTATAGGCTCAGGAATCTCTGTATTCGTGACAATTAATACAGGTGGTACAGAGATTATCCCACGTACTGTTTGAAAGGAAATGAACAACACCACCTGTGACACAGCTGAGAGTAGGCAGCGAACAAGCTTTCTTATGTTGCTTTGTAGCAAATCAAACCCTCTGAGACCAGTCTACAGATTCTGGGGAAGGAAAGGATTAAAGGCGTTGCTGTGCTTGCCCTTTATCACCCAGAATCCCTTTATCTATTTTTTTTTTTTTTTTTTTAGAGTCCCCCTCCCTTAATTTTTCCTGTGCTAGGTCAGTAATTCAACACCTTGAAGCTTTCAAATGAAAAGCTAAAATGACCTTAGTGCGTTGAATTATTAGCTCAGGATTAAAAAAAATAAAAGGCAAATGGTGGGGGCAGAGAATCTCTAAAAACAGAGGCCTTTTGATCAGAGCAGCATCCTGCAGTTTGCTGTAACTCAAGCTGGCCATTCTTATATAGTAGGAATTAAGGACTCCCCCTGCCAGGCAGGGCCCTATTAAAACACAATAGCTGTTTGAAAAGAGTAAGCAAGCTGATATGGATATAATAGGCCACATATTGGGGCCCCTTTCTACTCTGAAATAAAGCTGCTTTTTAGAGTTATGAGCTGGGAAACCTAGTATTCAGGAAGATGGGAAAGGGCATACAATGGAAGATGGTAAATAGCCCTGCAGAAGCCTTCCAAGGTGCTTAAGGGAAAAGTAAAGAAGCCTTCAGAGATAAGCATCAATCACCCAGGACTAGCTCTTTCAGTCTGATCAGGTGCTATTTCAGACCACATAGTGTTTCAGTCAGTCTGGAAAAGTCTTGCTGATACAAACAGAGATTTAGCTTTTACAGCAAAAAACACAGCGAGTTGCACACCACAGAGACAGCTGTGTGAATACCATTGTAACTAGTTTTATGGAGATCATTGCAAGTTGCTACCCAGCTTCCCTCAAAAACCCTTGCCCTTTCCCCCATAAACCTAAAATAAATAAATAATAACCCAATCCAGAATTGTAATTACAGAAAGAAAGCTGCTAATTCTCCAGCTAATGTATTTAGTATTTTTTCCAAACAGGTCCAACTAGACATTTTGGGGCAAGAAGAAAATTCCTTATTGAACTGCTCTATAACCTTCTATATGCTGAAGGTATGGGAGATTCAGGTCCTCAAAAAGCTTTATTATCATACAGCCATGATTTCCATTCTTTGGCTACCTTTATTAACCAACAGATGTATTTTTGCCCTCCCTGTCACACTGTGGAATTAATTCACTAGCTGCAAGATGCTACAGAAACCATGTAGTAAACCTGTGGCAAGGGACAGAAGATGACACAAAGGAGAGGAACACTATTAAAAATAAAAACAACACATGGTAGTGTTCAGATTTCCTGTGGCCTAACAACTCTGGAAGTAGTTATAGAACTAACATCAGCTGGAGATGGATTCTGATATCAAAGTGTCAATGACCACTGAAGGAAGAGTGGGAATCTGAAAATTATTCAAGACCTGCACCCATCTTGTACTGCTGAGACCAAAGCATAATGCCGAGGGAAGGCAAACTGGCTTCTCAGAGAGTTGAGGCAAAAGTATAAGCATCAGTAAAGGCCTGCTTGTTCCATTCTGCATGTAGTCTCCTGTATCTCTCATTGTAAGACAGTTCCATGTTTTATAAATTAGACTTAATTATATTAGAAGGTAGCAGCACAACCATGTTTTGACTGTGATGATCCGGGAACTACTGAAATGTAACGTAATGATTGTTCCGAAGAGATTCAATACTGCTGCCATACATGCAGCTCCCATATTTATTTTTTTCAGTCTTGGTGAGACTGAAGAACTTCAGAAGAAGAAAAAAAAAAAATGCAACTAATACTCTCTCACCTATTCAGTTGCCTTGGCAAGAACTGTTAACACATCAAAGACTGAACAGCTTCCAATACTTCCATCATGGCAACAAATGAACCTTGCCAAAATTCCTTAATATAGATGAAGCATCATCATTTGACATTAATGCTAACTCTGCATTTAGAGATTGCTTAGTTAAACCACTTTGTGCTCACGACAACTGCTTGGCTACGGTGTTGACCAGCTACAGTTTGTCTAAATCATTTGAAGATACTCAGAAGGATTAATTTTGCAGAACATGAGGTTACTGAAAGTCTCTAAGGCTAATATATTCTGGAAGTAGAATAAAGTCTCAGGTGTTCTGAAAACATTCAGATTCCTAGAAACTAGAATTATTTTTTTTTAAGAAAAGATAAACCAAGTTTTAAAAATGCATTTTTCAGGCAAGCTACACGACTTTCAGAGGAGGATGCAGAGACAGTTAAGGGATTTTATCCTGTAAAGGATAAGGAATCCTATTATGGGATCTTATCACATCTCATTGCTGCAGGCATTTGCTGATTTTTACAGCTTGACATATCCCATTTAGGAGAAATTTTATATTTGTTGGCCTTGTCCACAATGGAACACATGTATTTGTAGCACGGCAACTAGAAACGCTCCTCAAGATTTTCTGTGACACCACAACATTTTACAGCCTAAGAATGAATACAAAAGTCCTTCCAATACCATAAAACAAAAAAAGAAAACCTGCCCACCTCAATTCTGATCCATCCTTTCTTAAAGATCTTTCTGGGAAAAACAGTGTGTTCCTCAAACTTAAAACTACTTTATTCCAATTTAATAAAAAGCCTTAGAAGCTTAGACAGACGGAAGCAAAGAACTCCTATATACATATAGTATGCTAGACTCACACAAAAATGTTTCATTAAAACCAGAACTAAACCATATGAGTTAGTAATACAGAGAAAGGTACAGTTATTGATGAAGTTATCATGTATTCAGCAGTGGTTCTCTTACAGCTTGAGACATCAAAAACTTTATTGGAGGAAACAGTGTTTAAAAAAAAAAAAACTAACAGAAAATGATAAAATTATGCCTTGTAATTCTTAAAAATAAAAACATCAACCCATATACTAAGGGAAAACACCCCAATGTGTAGCAAACTTCCTATGTTATGATGTTGTTCCAAAGCTGCTATTCACTAGCGCATTTCTACTGAACTTCAGGTGACAATTTCACATTACTAAACCAGTTTTCCTCCAAAAATTTAGAGAAGCTGCAGGAAATCCAATCCTTACAGCATGTGACCAAGGATGAAAAGAGATTACTGCTTTATATAAGCACTGTGGATTGTATGCAAAGGACCATAAATAGTCCCACTACATTTGTTGTGGATGTGTCACTATTTATCTTTCTCATTTTTTCCTACATATCCCTACACAATGACTCAGCAAGCACAGCTGAGTGGTTTTCCAGAATGATGGAGAACAATGCTTGTCAAAGAGTGATATCAGCACTGAATATCTATTTTGCATCATGGTGAGCTCTACTACAGACCTTTCCTTAGTGGCAGACTGACAACATAAGATTGCCACAGCTCACTAATTCTGACTGGACGACCCTTACACTTCTGCAAGAACAGGGATAAGGCAGGAACTACCCAATACCACAGATATTAAAACCAGGTAGACTGATGGAGAAAATAAAATTAAATGAAAGACCCTCTGGCATCCCAAAAAGGATATCATGAGCACTGTAAAATACCCAACTGATGAAATGAATCATGGCAAAATAACTACAAGCAGCACATATACAGGAGGCTTCTTAAAGAATTTTCTTAGGAACAGCAATGACTTGCCTATCTATTCTGTTGCACTACCAAATGCAGACAGTGGGATGGACAGTGGAGTAGGAAAACTGTATTACAAATACACATAACCAAGCAAAACTACTTCTCTATTACTGTAGGACAAGGCCTCAAGGACAAGAGTCCAAGTACTGTTAGCCTGATGAATAGAGACGTGTTAGAACTTGTAGGGCACAAGCCCTGGGAACAAAGGAACAAGCTATACCGCAGACTCTTGAGCCATTGCGGTTGAGATGACAACCAGACGGTCGAAGAGGAACAAACAGCCAGATAAGGGAAAGGATAGTGCCAATGAGGAACTTTGCTAATCATGAAAGTCACGTGAAGAAACCCCCTAATCTTAGAATAGAAATTGTTGCTATGATAAGGTAAACTAATCAGTTCCTATTGTTTAAACGGTGTGTGTTAAATGTCAACCAGTGTGGTTCACGCTTAAGATTTAACCAATCAGTGTGTAATATGTAGAAGGTAGAAATGTATGTAAATGTAAGAGAATCACTAATAAACTGACATCTTGCTCGCATCAAGCTGCGTCCCGTCTCTTCATTCACCACATATTACCTTCTAGTCAAAACCAGAGAGATCAATTTTCAGCAAAACCTAGGATTTTGTCCTTTTCCCAATCTCTCTCTCTCAATTATCCAGACTTGTTTCAAGAATAAATTTACACATCTGAAGTGTCACAAAAGACTGATTTTAACTCCCAGATGGGATTATGTATACATCTCCAAATTTGTACTAGCAACATTAACAACTATGATGAAAGGCAATAAAATAAAATTGGAAGCATAAACAGAATTATGCTAGAGTTATGAACTAAAACTAGACAGAAGATCAAACATTCTACTCTAGCCCAGAGGAAAAGCAGTGGACTCAAATACATACAGTCCTAATGCTTGTACCATTTGCCAGGTTTCCGGACTTGAGCTTTTGGAAAATTTCTAACATCTATTTATCAGTTATATTAGCTATCAACACTGCCTATCTGCAAACAGCTTTAACCACCATTAAAGGAAGTTCAACTTCATAGCAAATACATTGCATTTCAACATTCAAGGCTGTATGTAAGAAGGAATGCAAATATACCCGACTATGTAAGGTCTCTGTAAGGTAGTCAGTCCACTTCTGCCGCAACTATTCTGACAAAGACCACAAATAAATATCTGATTTCCATGACATAAAGGAATGGGAAAGAAGCAGGCAGACTGCCCTGCTATACCAGTGAATATATACTAGAGGCATCATAATCTGACTATGCTGCATGTGAAAGTCGTGATTGCCTCTCTTCAAGAGCACAGTGCAGCTCAAGTCAGCGTATGAATGAGCGAAAGCTTATCTACAGATAACTACCCTGTGCTGACAAGATGTTGATATCAAGTGCTAACACTCATGTGCTGTAGCAAGTTCTCTAGATTTTTCTGTCACCGAAATGCTATTACAGTTTCCTGAGTGGAGTATATTATCACATACAGCACCAATGCTAAACATTGTCTTTCATCTTCAATTCTATGTTACCCCTCTGGCCACAAGCCTTCCGAGACTGTCCTGCTTACCAAAAAGCTTCTTTACCTTTTCCCCCACCCCATACTTCTTTACGAGGGTTTGGACTCACCTGCGAATCCACTCACCGGTAAGATTCTCAAGTATGTATGACCAAAACACTACATTTTCTAATATATTGGCAACACATACAAACTACAGTGGGAATCAGTGTGTTATTCCCATTAATATATGCATTTTATTCCAGCTGTTTACTCAACAGCAGCCATCCCAATCAGCATATTTGTCAGGCTAGGACTTGTTGCAATGTTTGTTACGAAGAAACAGCTCTGGGAAAACCAGGAATTATAGATCCTGCCTGTCAGATCGAGATGCCAATGCTGTTTCTGCTGTCAAGCAATTCTATAATAACAACATAACGCTTCAGGTGTCAGATCTACAGGTTCTGGACAAAATTAACATAATTTTAATTACAAATAAACTGAATTATCCACAACCCCTGAATCTTCTGTAGCTCTCATACAAAACACAAACTCCATGTGCAGTAGACAAGGGATACTGAAATCCCATTTCCAATATGCGTTGAAGAAACTTAGATTACAAGGAAGAGACTTTGCCATTTGGACCTCTACAGAGGTAAGACTGGAAGGCAACAAATGGACTTTAACAGAAAGGCTTTGTGTCCATTAGCAACACTCTAAGTGAAGAAATATGCAACTATTATAGATTCACCAAAAAGATTTATCAACAAATTCAGTCCTGCAAATCGATGTACTCTATGGAGAGTGACTTAGAAAATATCTCTCTCATAGCAGCTTATTCACATTAGCTGCAAAATCTGCTCCTCAGAGCTTCTGGCACGAGTGCTGTGTCTGAGTGCATATATTCATTTTCTTTCCACTGATAACTGAAGAGCAAAGGAGAGGCGGACAGCACTCTTATGCAGTGCCCTAGGGATCAAGGAATCCCAAGTAAAAGCCTGTCAGGAACCATCAAGCACATTATCCCAGATGAGATTTTCAGCCCAAAGGGCTGCTTCACAGCTCAGCCACTGACAGCAGCAGCTTCATACTGATCACATGGCTCAGTGCAGTCTTGCATTGAGTGTGATAATTTTGTCTTTGAGTCTCCAGAGTAGAAAACATGCCGGAATCCTGACAGTATTTGAGGAACACATTAAATACTATTTTTACAATTGCTTGTAAGATTTTATCAGAGAGAATATCAACATTTTATGTAAGAACCAGAAAGTGCTGTTACTTCCCAGAGGCTACTGATTTGCTCAAACCCCCACAGAACTAACACTACAAAACCCAACAACCAACATCCCTCCCCTGAAGTCTTACTGAGAAATCCTAATGAATGGCTCCATCTCTTAGAAAGGGAATCTGGCACAACCTGTCAAAGCCCTAAGGACCTTCTCACTACTATTTTTGCTGTTTATACTACAATTGTACAAAGCACAGAGATGACATTCTACAATGCTAGATGCTGTAAAGCACATGCAGTACAATATCACTTCTGTCTTGAAGAGCTTATGCTTTCCTTGTGAACAAGACAGAACAAGTTACTGTAAAAAAGGGAAAGATGCAGAGCAGATGACAGCAAGATGACGACTATGATAAGGTTTACGTACATAGATGCAAAAAAAGAAAAAAATTGATGGCTCTAAGCTAATTCTGAGAATCTCTCCTCTTTATAAACAGATAATTCAGCTTATTTCCAGTTGCCAATTAAGGTTGTCTTCAGTGAGTGGCTTATTTCTCACGGGCATCCCATCTGTCCTGTTTCTGGCCCTTCCCCCCTGCCACCTGCCCCCAAGGGTACTGAGATTATTTTAAAGAGGAGGACATTGTTTATTCTACAGATTTATTTAGGTAATGTTGTACAGCAGTACAGGACTGAACAAGCCAGAAGTTTTTCTGACACTGAAGCCTGTGTCACTGCTATTGCCAGAGAGCACCAAGAGAGCAGTATCATATTTGTCCCTAAGGAATGAGTTGAACAAATTGTTCCAGCCAATCCAGACAGCAAGAGAAAATGAGATACTTTCATTGCTAGAAGTTGATACTTCTCACCATGATAACATCTTCCTATACAAGGATCTCAAACTATATAGCACTGGCGGTCTGAACAAGGCAAATGTTCCTTTGTGTAAAGCAGGGCTCTACAGACCTGACATTTTGAATTGCCAGGCACACAACAGATCTAAAAGCAGTAGTATGCAACCCCCAACCCCCCAAACACACACAGCACAGACACCTTCTCAGATAAATGTTATCAAACTGCCACAGAAGATCCAGTGGGGACACTTCAAATCAGAGCCAGCAGAAACATCCCTCAAAGAAAAAAGGAGATCTCAGACATCAGTTTGCAGAGCCCCATGGAAGTAGTGCTGCATGTGAAAGCTAAAAGCAAGATGTCTTTCTCAATCATGCTCCAGCTGGCAGGTGGTCAGGGAGACATCTCACCAGAAACAGAAGAAAACAAAAAGCGTTTTGGGAGACAAAAACATGCCTTTTCCTGTGTCTCCACTTCACTTGTGTTTGGTTTATCAAACAAACCATAAAAGTGATAAGAAGAGTTTCCTGTCTGAGGTAAGTTATCACTGGTTAATATTTCCGAGCTTTCCAAAGAGTCTGGAACAGATTAACACATCTACCTGCAAGCTGGGGAAAAAAAAGTTTTAAGCAAAGGGTTAGCCCAGAAGAAAAGCAAAAATTACTAGTAGGAAGTCTCTTGGTCAAAATTTTTTGTTGCTGCTTCTTCTAGCTGAAGTGAAAAAAAGACACACAGACTCCCTTTAAGATCCCAGAAAATATTATAAAGTGGGATGCTATGCACATTCCCACTGCATGATCAAATGCATTAGCATGGGGGCCCTGGTTTTCTTCAGCACTGGAAAGATCAAGAAAACAGGATGATAAATATTGTATAGGAGGAACATGTCCCTTTAAGATATGTTGGCACAGAAGTTAGGCTGGAAGAAGTAAAGCAGCATTAGTGTGTAATTACACAGAGGGCTTTCAAGAGCCTGCATTTCATGGAGATTCAAAAGCAAAGCAGAGATTCCTTGAGTTCGTAATGAACCAGTAGCATTTCAGGGTATCAATGAAATCAAGACCAGTCCTTAGAGAGGCATAAATTTTATTCGTTTAACTAAAAGATGTGGATTAATTGGCAGAAGGGTGATCGATCCCTATTCCTCTAAGAGTCAGGAGTGATTCAGATGAGGGGAGCCTCAAGGTATGCCCAAGATTGAAAGCAGATGTCCATATGACTAGGACAAATGAACAATGGAATAAAGTGGGAGAAAAAATATCCCTGAAGCCTAAAAATATTCTGGAAAGAGAACTGCAGAGATGAAGGTCAGCCCTCTACAATCAGCAATTCTGGTGCTAGGCTGTGCAGTGGAATACATTCCCCATTTCATTTACTAGAAACTACTAGAAACACTCACTGCCTGCAAAACACTGCTTGATCCATACAGAGGACATAACGACATCATTTTCAGCTCTGAAATTTCATGCAGATAAGCTAAATCCCAACAAAATTTTCTTAATTACCCATAAAAATAGTTGTTGTAACCGGCACAAAGATTTGAAGTGACTCATGGTGAGGTGGGGCATTGCAATGCACGATGGAAAGGCCATGACTGCTGCAAGAGAAGTCCATGGAACACCACTCTGTGGAAAATTGTGCTCTCTGAGATGAGTTTGGAGAATACCTGACACCCATCCTTGACACACTAACTTACTTCATTATTTCTCAAAAGTTACAGAAATTAGTATTTTATCCCATATATACTTAAAAAAAAAAAAAGTCACTTGCTTGGACCTACCTCCTAGCTTTCTAAACCCTGGGCTTGGTCTCTTAATTTTAAGTGAGCATAAATAAGGGAAGTGCAGCGTGAAAAAGTGGACACACTAATATCAAGTCCCTTCATCTCAAATCATTGCAGCATACTTCAAAATATGCACAGGCCAATCCTCTCACTTAGAATAACCTGGAACAAGGAAAACAGTGGGAGAGTGCACACAAGCCTTCTGGAATCTCACAAGTTACCTTTCAGTCCGAAGATACCAAGATTAAAGATAAAAATCAGGATCGAGCTTATTTGCTTGGCAGAGCAATGCAGCCCTCAAAGCACAGCCTAAACAAATGTTGACAGTTGCATGGATGCACAGGAGTCTAACGGGCAGTAAGGGCTCACTACTAAGCCCTGGGAGCCAGAATGTTTGACACTTCCTTAATAGGAAGCTTTGTATTCTGAGTCTACCTACAGCCATACTGGCTGTCATTTATTCTCCACTTTAAACAAAGAATCCCACATTTCAAACCTTAGGAGTTTCGCAGCTCTCAAAATGACTAAGCCTGTTTGTGCTTTGGTACAGGGACACAGTTTGATGTACTAAACTTCAGACATACTATGAAAGAAAAAGAAAAGAAACAAAAAAGGAGAATGACTAGCTCTGTATTACAGAAAAAAAATGAACACATAGCCTTTTCCTGTCTTTCAAGAAATCAGAAGCTCCTCAGTGTGAACACTCAGTGTGAACAAAAAGTCATTGTAGAAATTCACATCTTTCTTTGGAAATAAATGGGAAAAACATGATCTCCAGCACCTGAGTCAGAGGGTTGTGCTCTATGGGGGCAGTTTTGTTTGTCATAAAGATCTTGAATTATTGTTTATTCTTTCAAAGGTAGAAGAGGAATACGAAGTGAAAAGATGGTTATCATGTCATGACGAAGAAATACTGTAGAGAATCAATGTGAGCAGTTTCAAAAACTGTGGAAGACCTCTTACTCACCATTTAATTTTTTCAGTACGTATGATCAGAAGTTCAGAAAAAGCCCTAACGTGTCAGCCTGAAGGTAGGTGCAAACCAAATCCAATCTGGATGACGATTTCAGCTGGGTGTTTCAAAGCCACATTGCCTTCAACTTTGGTAAAGAAATCCTGTTGGTGGGTGGAGGTCATTGTAGTCATGCTCTTTATCTTTCTTAAGCTCTTGTTTACTGACTATTTGTTCAGCTGACTAATGTCAGTATTACTTTCTGTGGAAACTCCTGTATATCAGATAAAAGTATCGTGACTCTCAATCACATCAAGTGCACAGATTGTACCTTCATTTGTCCCCAGCACCTACTCTCAGTGATTATTTCTCCACAACCCTCACTTAACAGTGACCACTGCAATTTGCTCAGAACACGGAAGTATACTGTTCATTGCCTTGTATACTAAGCATTTTTTTAATTTTGGTAGTCTAAAAAGAGGGAATGCATTTTGAGAGTTCAAGCTACTCTATAAACAACAACAAAAAATATAAATCTCCTTATAAAATCCACATAGTACCAAGTATTATTTGCTTCTAAAATAGATTTGAGGTCTTTTAAAGTCATTACTCATTCTGGTTGCACTAAGCTACAGAGAAAGGTTAGCAATAACACTAAGCTGCCCTGATAAGCTGTTTGATTCTTCTAATAAAATTGCCATTATACTGTTTTACATGGGTCTTCCTGATTTTGCAACATGCATGATTCATGCCAAGTGAAAGTTGGAAGTGCTTTGTTGAGAGCAAAAGAAATAACGTACAACCAAGAAACCGTATTTTCTTGTTACAATGCCATCTACCTAGAAGATCCATTATATAAAACAGATGTAGCAAGATGGCCTGTGTCTTACCTCCTCTGCCAAGATGGTCAAAACCACACCAGTCTTGAACTGCTTGTTACCCTAGCTCAAAAACAGAAAACCCCAGACAAAAGATTAAAATTTCCCCTCAGACTTGCTGCAGTATTTCTTTTACTTATTTACCAGTGAGAATCTCTGTTGTTCAAAAGTGGAAAATTTGCATGGGGCAAGAAAATATAATGCAAGTTGTCCAAGCAAACTAGCAAGTTAGACCTCATTTGGAAGTCAGATGGACACTGGTGTGAAAAAAACCCAACAAAGCCCCACCAAAAAAACCTCCCCAAAATGCAACCAAAAAACCCTGAAACTGTGGTCAAGTAAGATAGACAGCAGACAGACAGCTACTCCTATACTTTGAGATTCTCTTCCACTACTGTAGTAGAGATGGTTGTGAAATACCCTGCACATTAATTTGCCTCAGGAAAAGGTACCAGGAAAGGAAGCAAGCAAGAAAATGTTTTCAAATGGGCATCAAAAACCAGAAACATATAACCACTGCAAGCACAGGCATTACCAACAAATCTTTAACGAAGCTGCCTGGAAGAATTTTAGACATGGTGCACAACATCAAGTTGGCAAAACATACAGCAATTGGCTGAGTCAACATCAACAACACTGAGGACCAGCACACAGCTTTTGCGCCCCCCACAAAATCCTTCCAAACTACTAGGAAGAGATTATCTGTGCTGATTATTATGTTCGTTATTTAAGGACTTACGCAGGTTGTAAGGAAGACGCACTCTATTAAAGCATTCAACAAGACCACAATCACACAAGGAGACAAAATAGTTCAAATTCACATTCAGAAAAAGGAAGAATGAGTGCTGCTGAAACCAGGTACTGAAAGTGCTGTTTTTGATACTAACAGACCTGATAAAGACAAGCAGGGTTTGGCTTTCTATATGCTGTCTTCTACACGCTTTTAAAAGCTCTGCTCCCCAAAGTGACTGCTTCACATGAATGTCTGTAACAGAAGAGGTACTGAACTGTACGAAACCCATGCACGTTTCCGAAACATGCTCAGGCAGCCCTTGGCTAACCCAGTGAAATCCAGCTTTCACAACATAATCAGCATGTGTCCAGCTCCATTCTCCATGTACCCAGCCTGTTTCCAAAAGCCCCCCTCAGGCTAGCCCTATTGGCAGCGTCCTGATGTACTTACTATTCAGTGAAGAACCTGGCAATGCCATACTGACTAATATCTTCTCTGTTCTCCAGCAGCTGGCTCACTGCATCCTCCATGTACGTGAGGACATGTCTTTGAGCTGCAAATAAAAGACAGTAAGAGACAGAAATTAGAATACAAGGGGCCTGCAAAGTCCAGAGCCAGACCAGCCTAGTTGTGTGCCTTACACAACAAGCCAACAAGTATTTGCTCCCTCAGAGAGTAAAGGTTCCATTCTCCCAGATATGGATAGTAAAATTCCTGACCTAAATCCTGCTTTCTTTCCTGGCTACACAGAGTTAATTGCTAACAGTGCTGACCCTTTTTTAAAATCCTCTGAGATTTTGGAAGTGAAGGAAAGGAGTTGTGAGACTGCCTCGCTGGAAAATGCTTACTCAAGAGGAGTTCCTGATCCCTGTTCTGAGTCACAGCCATCTTTCCTATACGGATTGTCAATGCCCATATTGACAGGACTGTTGCAGAGCTTTAGGTGTTCCCTGCCCTTCCCTCCTTACCAAAGCCAAGTAGCTCTAAGTTTGTTCTGTAAAGTTTTTTTTCCCCTAAAGGTGCAAATAAAAGTACATCTGTTTCCAAACAAGCACTGGTGAATGTTCTTGGAGTGGCAGGTGGGGAACATGTCTCAATGCCAAGGAAGATTTATAATGCTCAACAGTCAAGTCTCAAACAACTGCCTAAACCAAACATAAGGAAATTTCAGAGGTGGTGGATCTGCCAGTACCCAGCCACAGAACGTCACTCACTTATAAGACTTCTGAGTAAAGACAGTTTGCTACAACACAAACCATTTTGCTGCTTCTACAGGGGGCAGACTCTGTACTAATCAAGCGTTTTGCCAAGGAGGAAGCAGTACAGATTTGCCACTGAGCCCCTTTGATGTTTTTGGCTAGAAACCAAGCTGGAGCAACAAAGAGCCGAGTCTGGGGTGATGCGCCAGCTACCAAGCAGTAGACTTTCCAAACCTACAAGTTCAACAATCAGAAGACAAGTCACAACGAACCCAGGAAAATCATTCCTAACCTGGAAAGCACACAAACCCTGTTCCCAAAGCACACACCTCCATCCTAAACACGTATGCTACTGCACCTTTGCAAGTAGTGTCGTGTCCTAAAAAGAGCAAGAGAAAACCCTTAGGGGATATAGGAAAGGCAAGGGCTGTTCTTGCTCCTTGCCAATCTGCTCCAGACTTGGCAGCATCATCCCCTCACCAGCAACTGGCCAACCTCAGACCCACATCAATATGCTTCAAACCATTTTAATTTGCGCTTAATATCCTGGTAAGCATCAAGCCTGCGCCACTTGATGCACAGCATGGAAGTCCCTTTCATCTTAGTGTGGGGCAGGTGGACTTCAAGAGAGGCCCGGAAATTATTATTCCCAGTGGATACAGTGATTAAAAGTATGTATGAACATTGATTGCTATCAGGGGATTTCTCTGCCTAGAACACTTTTCAGGACAATGGTAAAATTGGTTAAGCACACCCTGGAAAATACCTTGCAGCTGATAGCAAAATGGTGAGCCAAAGGTTCAAAGATATTATCTGGCACTAAAAGATACAGGGCGTAGCTTTATTTAATTATTTTAATGCAAAGGAATAAATTTAATTTATGTGAGTGATTAAAGAAAAATAGCTCTGCGCACCTGTGTCCCCTGAGGGAGGAATGAGTCGTGCAGCTCAGTCACAGGCTCAAGATAACAGCAACTAGGTAACTTTATTTCAGCTCATCCTTCCTCCCTCTTCATTATGCAGCCCATCTTGCACTCAGAAACTGTCTTCCCAGGCCCCTCTCAAACTGTCAGTGGTACCAGATCAAGCCAGGAAATGTACTAGCAGACAGGCTTCCACTCATCCCAGCCAGCAATAAACTTCTGGTCAGCTGCAAAACCATTCTCCAATCTTCGTGGGAAGGCATACAGTCCCTTCATAGAACAGCCCCATCAATGAAATATATTTTTGTTATTTTACTTCTTTAGAGTCATTAACCTCTCCCCTAAAAGCCTATGGGAATAGACAGGCATGGTCCCACAGTGCTACACAGCCCAATGTGACTGACCTCTGTAACAAACACCTTTAAGTCTGCTCCTGGAGAATAAATTAACTTTCAACCCAGAATTTCAGAAATTTCTGTCACACTTAAAAATGCACACAAATGTATACGGGTCACTGTTGAATACAGTTGCTGATAAAAGACTATTTCTGTTAAACTTTTTGTTGCATGGCCTGACAAAGAACCTCTCTCCCTATTTCCCAGGACATAAGCAGAGGTGTAGGGGAGGGAAGAAATTGGTGAGCAGAGAAGGTGAAAGAAAACAGCATTTCCTTGAGAAGTCTCTCTTCGGCTGCTGTGCTGTTTTCCAGGTAGCCCAGTTCACACTGCCAAACCAAATTCCAGCTCTGGCTTCCTGTTCGCTGGCTGCCCAGTTCCACGGAATGGTGCAAGTAGTATCTTTTATAACCCAACCAACTCTACCCTACACAGAAAAGTCACAGAATAAAATCTAATTTGCAGGCAAGTTCTAGCAGGCCAGAGAGGCAAAATAAAGTGCCAGGAGTCTGGTTATAGCAAAATAGTAGTTCCATAATTTATACAAGTGGTACTTTCCATAACAAACACTGGAACCATAATGGAATATTAACTATTTATGCAAACAGTTAAAAATCTGTGGGGTCCTGTGCAAAATAAATGAGGTGATTCACACATTTTAATAGTTTTTGAAAATTCAAGCCGATGATGGTGTATTGGTATGCATGTTGCTCATACTTTTGAGGCCCACTTTGTAACAAGGCAGCAAGTCCAAATCAGAATGTAAAGCCCAAATACTCACACAACTGTGCTATTACAGCTTGCTGTCTCATTTTCTTCCCGATAGTATTCCAGTATACTGCACCTTCCACAAAGGAGGTATTACAACAGGTTATTACCCTCAGCGCTTATTTATTTATGGCTTATTGCAACAAAGGCTCTCCTCCCTACTCATACAAAACTTTCCAATGCAACCCACACTTGCTAAACTCTTCCCTGGAATCCCACGCAACTACCCCAAAAGGTAAGGGTGCCTGCCATATTCACTTGGTAGGTGCTACTCTTTGCTGTCAAATTTAAGAACAGGCAGCTTTCACAGAAGGATCCAACAGAATAAATTCACAGAAGAGTCTTCAGGTAGCCCATGACCTGATGTTAAGTAGATACCTTTGCACAGAATATCTTAATTCTTATCACTAAACCACTAGCAGCAATTTTACACTTATAACTTCAGTCCAATCACTAGCAATACATACAGTACAGCTCCTCCAAAGTTGGTTACTGTAGCACTTAGGAGAATGGCCTCTGATGGTATTACCACCACACTCACATGCTCACACCCCACCATCACTCATATGTCCAATGTTTAAAGTGAATTTTGGAATTAATGCACTTTTGGCTCAGAACCAAATTCAGGGCTGAGCAGAGGCTGTTCAATTCAAGCGTGGCCAGACCAAGTCATATAAATCTCCTCCAGCTTACAAGTAAAAGACAAAACAAGGATTACATCCACCATCAATTCACAATCTCTATGGACTTCACAACAACAGACTAGACAATCACAACTAATTCCATTTAGACATAACTGCACCAAATCAATTTGCATGTGTTTTTAAAGTAGTAAAAGCAGACCTTTTACAAGCCACCAAATGACTTGTTTCAATCTTCTTATGAGAACAAACAACCTGTTAATTCACAGGCTTGATTACAAATATTGTAAAAACAAGCATTGATACTTAAAAAATCTTGAAGGAAAAGGAAAATCTAACACAAACAATACCACTGCATGAAACAGAATATATACAGTGAGATTCTCAAAGCCAGAAATTCAGGAGGAAGGAAGGACATACACATCACTTGTAGGTAATGACATTGCATACATGTAATATTTATTATTATCAGTAGTGCTCAAGAACGGAGAGGACTAAGACCTTGGAAGTGCCACAGTACTGTTTGTGTCAGTTACGCGATACCTACTTCAGCACATACTGGCAACACAATCACATTAACTATACTGGTTTTGCACATGTTTCCCAGTTTTACAACTTAGATGCATCTCCTTAACGCTACATTGGTAAGAAGCTTCTCTTTCCAACAAGTTTGCCTTTTCTAAAGGCAAAGAAGAAAAACTGAAGATCAGTATACCAGCACACTTACCAAGAAGTGATGCTGCCTGTTATACTTGAAAGAAATAGCAAACATGGGACAGCCAGGAGGTATAATAAAAATAGCAGCAGATGCCACAGAAGAAAAATAAAGTGCGCCAAACGACCTTAAGAAAGAGTACGATTGGAATAAATTGGTATCAGATAGTAAAACACATATCACATACATTGTTTAAATAAGCAGCAGAACAGAGCCCTACAGCAGAGGTAAGGCTTTATTTATCAAATTATTATCAAATCAGCTAGATACATTATTGCTCAACTCTTCATGAGATGATGCCTTCTGGAATGTGAGCTGTCTACCAAAACAATTTGTACCACATACACATAAGAGGGTTTTTCTTTTTTATGGCTGGTTCATTCCTGGCATAACTGAATACATTGAAAAACCAGGAGTGGGAATTCCTGGACAGTAAGACCATTTGCCGCCTCCTCAACTGAAGGGCTGAAAATACACACTATTTGATGCAATTAACGTTATGATTAATTTCAGTTATCAGAAGTTCAAGAGTATAACAAGCTTTAATGTATTTGTAATATTTCTGGCATTATTTTTTTTTTTTTAATTTCTGAGAGCATATTAAAGTAACAGGTAAACACTCTGTCAGGATTTATTCTAAACTGGAGCCTAAGGACACTACTGTATTACGCACATTGGAAAGGCACATCTACAGTAACACAGAATCAATTTCATGCAATTATTACCCAAACAGTAATGAAGCAAGAGGGAATTAGTAAGGATACAAACTGCAAGAATAAAATCATGTCAACTCTGGAAGTTTTTCCAGCATTAATGGTCTTTCAGGATGCTCTTTTTAAACTTTTCCAGTATCATTAGGGATTTAATCTCTTCAGATATCACTAAGGAATGGCCTGAGCAAGAGAAGTATGTAAACAAAACAATCAACCTAAAAGCTAAATCACTGTACAGCTGTAGCTCCTTCCAGCTTTGCACAGCTTCACAGTGTAATTTCCTATTAACCCTCAAAAAAATTGTGTGGGGTTTTTTTGGTTGTTTTTTTTTTTTTAAGGAAGTACAAGTAGACCCTGTCATACCAGAGATAACACTACAATGTCTGACATGCGCTGTTTACTCACGAACACATGCTAAGTGGTCAGACATCATAACTACACCTTATTTCATATGTTCACAGTTTCAAAACCGCTTTCAACAACAACAAAAAAATGGAAGTATAAACTGAAACATTTCTTAAATCTTGACCATAACTGAAAATTTGTTTCAAACAATTAATGAGCATATTAGTCACAAACCACAACATTGTACTCTTTCAGTTTGCACTCATGAGGCTGCACACAGACCGACTTAATTGTCCAAGTCCTTCCAGCAGACCATCTCCTGCAAGATGTTGTACAGCTGCTAGAAATCACCACCTCGCCAAGGAAAAATTCTTGGACTATCCTTTAAAAAAAAAATAAATTACTTAAATCTAAATTTATGCAGTGTATTGTTAACACTGTGGAAGTAATTGCCATCCCATCTTGTTAGAAAGCATTAAGTACCCTAATGGCTCCCTACCTATTGATACTCAAATGCAGAAGGACTGTGTACTCTCCAATACTGGAATTATACCTACATCAGGATCAGATTTCACCTGTTACCTTTCAAGCTAAGATGGAAGTCCTAGCGCAACAGCAAGTTTGGGGATGAAACCTCCATCTTTTGGAGAAAGTACTACAGTGAGTCTAAGAAGATTCAAACTTGACTTAATACTTCTACAGGCAAACTCATGCATCAGTGGGGAAGTCATTCGTCTTCTACATTATACTTCTGCTATCTGGACAACTGAACAATAAATAAATGAATGTTTTTTCTTATAAAGGCATTCTCTTCTCTTTTTTAGACCATAAGCTCTTTCAGACACAGTGCCTCACAGAAGCTCATCAAGTATCTGGACTAAGAGAAGACTCAGTGTCAGCTGAGATGCCTGGATAACAACATGACCTATACATTGATTATGCTCTTAAAGAAAACAATTGCACTTGGACTTTCCAACTTAATATTTCTTAAGACCATTCAGACAAAGAGTAAACCCCAGTGTGGTGAAAATTCATTAAATTAATTACTGCTTATGAAAAAGCCTTTGCCTTTAATTAGGGATCACTTAACTTGGACAGTGAGCTCAGGAAGCTCAAGGACAACTTCAATGAGCAGGTGGTGCTTGTCCTGAGCCCCTCGAACAAGCAAGATATGAGCAGGAACAGCCAGACAATCAATATTGTGTGCAGCTGTGTCATGACAGTAACTCCACCATGCTCGGGCATCTGGCCAACATCCCTGGCATGTGTGAACCTTACGAATCATGTGATACTGCATGCCTGCACTAAGCCAAAACGCAAAGGTTTACATACGCTAGGTGTGTAAACTATTTTTGTTTTTCACTGAGTATAAAGGTGGCAAGCTCCAGGACTAGGTCAGAAGCCTCACCTACAGGTGGACACACCACGTAGGAGTTTTCCCAGTTACCAAGGGACTCCAGGAAGCCAGCTGCAACAGAGCTTCCCAGACGAAGGGTGGGCTTGTATGATGTTAAGGTGGTAATTGGTCATATATCCTTTTCTTAGACTCTGTGATGATTTGATGCTTTCCTCCTATTGCTTTTTTATCATATTGTGCATAACAACTAATACTGTTTCCTTTTATCATAGTGCATGCTATTTTTCCTTTATTATAGTGTAATATAATAAACTGCATTTATTCTTATATGTGATTTGGAATTCATTTTTGCTTGGTATCCAGTCAATCAGCAAAACACCTAGGTATCTGCAAAGTGTCTACTGAAGTTCTGTGCTGGGAGCTACTCAGTTTTGTAAAAGCACCAATACCATGGAATTCTTTCTAATCATGAAGCCCAAGACCTCTTAGGAGAAAGGAGGCAACACAGCCATGTTTCTGGCACCTAACAGCCCCATGCTTTACTGATAAGATACTTCCCTAAGAGAGTATTTCTGTTCTTACATGTCTTATATTGGCAAAGGAAGAAAAGAAAGAACATCCTGGAGCTGGAGAGTAGAGGGAAGGAGTATACAGAGAAAAATAAAATTCAGAAAAATGTGTAGTAATCTGTGGCTTTTTCTCCCTAGCAGGAAAGGCAGGGAGGGAATACAGTTTGAAACTTCAGAAGACAGCTGCATGAGCAGAACAATACACTAAGTGCTCCATTGCCTGCTATAAATAACTGAGCAATCACCAGTTATTAAACCATAATGAGGAAGGCATGGAAAAGTATCTCAAATAGGCCTCATTTTGCCTACTCTAGTTTAAGTCTCATCCATCAAACGAGAAACACATTTTCATCACTATCCCCAAACACTAAATGTTGTTTATTCAGTGGAAATACTGTTTAAAATGTCCTACTAGTTACAACATCTTCACGGTAGCCTTTCTGCCAACTCAACAGACCTCGTCTCCTTTCCTATTCACTATCGGTCATCTCTGTTCTTCTACTTACTGTCTCAAAGTCATTGCAGCATGAAACACATTGCCCTGATTTTTATTTTCCAGGAACTCTGGTGTACCAAAACTTTGCAATTATTTTTCATCTTAAGTGAATGCTTAATTCTCTTTATGTTTACTTCTATTCTAACTCACAAATGTTTTTATTTCCCTCTTTGCATCCAAATTGGATGTGGGAGAATCATCTCAAATAGGATTTTTTTTCCTATTTTCCTGAAAAAAAATACGCAGCAAGTACCATGTAATGTTATTTGGGCCACTCATTTTATTCATTGGCCTGTCTGTGATATTGAAAAAAGAAAAGAGGAAAAAAGTTAGGTGAAGCTTGCCCATTCCAGGTCAGGAAAGATAGTGCCACCTGATCTGGGAGACTCACAGAATACCTTAAGTGGCAGCCTATGGCAACGCAACTTCAGAAAGAAATGACAGGAAATGAAATTTACCACAATTGTTTATAACCCCACATCAGATAATTATATTAACAAGACTTCGAGGCATGCAATAGAACAAATCCAAAGAATGGCGATTTCAGAATGCCAGGTCAATGTAGAAAACATAAATCAAGTTACGAAAATGCTGGGGAGGTGTGTTTACTTTGGGAGGCAGTGGAGACTGCTGAGGTTTTGTTTGTTTTTTTAACCACCTTCCTACTGCTAATACACAATTCCTTCAGTAGGATCTTCAGCTGTCTGGCAAGATACAAAGTTGCACAAAGACAAACATTGTTATTGGTAACATTTACTAATGTTAATAATATGAACATTATATAAATAACAATACCATCAGGTAGCAGAAACTTTTCCCGCTCTAATAAACAACAGATACTGCAAACCAAACAGAAAAACATAGTGATCAACAGAACAGGCTCTTATACAAGTTATTGCTCAACCTCACATGCTCATGGGTCTTTTCCTGACCCCAATGTCAGAATAATTTAGACTGTTTTGTAAAACAAAAAAAGGGAAAAGTAGATCAGTATGCGGAACAGAGATAAAAGGAGGCTCAGTTTAAGTAGGCTAATAAAGCTGCTCACACCTAACAATCCTGCACATCTCTTAGAAGTCTCATTTCTCAACTTCAGATGTGAAACAGAAAACTGGTTTATTCCTAGACTTTAAGGACTTTTAGTCTGCTTCCTAGATTGTTTTGAGCGATTCAATCCTTACTGACAAGTTTCACACTAGTAAAAGTTAAGTGCCTATTTCATTAAAAACAATTAAATGAACCTAAAACCAAGTTGGCTCATTAAAAAAAGGAAATTCTGCAAGTTTCAGCCTACAGCAACTCTAGAAAAGTTATGAGTCTCTCTATAAACGTTGCGGTTGAACATGCTGATGTAGTGCGATTTGAGTAGCACAAACCCAAAGGGTGTATCTACATGGCACAAGCCACACTGTTCTCAAATACCTGAACTAGCTTCAGAAGTGACATTGGCAACAAGAACTTCAGCAAAGTGATTCTCCTGAGAATCACCCCAAACAGAGCACTAAAACTCTTTATTTCTGCTTTGAGTTTCCTTAACACAGGATAGCACTGCAGTTATGTACGTATACGCGATGTACCCAAAGAGCAGCCTAGCAGCAAGTGCACGGATTCTACTCTAAGACAAGTTAGATCACTCCTTTGCTTAAATATTTAATCTCTCTTTAGTGCTATGATGTGCTGTGAAAGACAGTTGGATGCCCACTCTTTGACACTATTGCTAGGCTAAACAAACTCAGCTCTTTCAGTCTCCTCCCTGCAAGGCAGGTTTTCCATTTACTGGAAGCCAGCAGTGTTTCTCCAGCCTTGTTCCATTTTGACTTATCAGAGACAGCAATATTATGATGGAACAAGCAGCGCAAACCAATCCATGCCATTTCTGACCTTCCCTTGTACAAGAAAGCCACAGTAAATTATGTATACCTTTATAATAGTTATTACCAAACAGCCTCTTGGGCCTAGAAAGTAATGGCTGAAGAGTTTCACTTCAAAAATGTTGTCTTGAACACATTCCAAATGCTTACTACTTGTAATTCATCTCCTCTTTAGCAATTAAATGAAGTCATATTGAATTTATTCCATCCTAATTATTTTTATTTGACACATTAACATTGAATCACTTTGCTCCTTAGTTTCCTGGAATATCAAGCAATAACACAAACTGTTAGAGCAGGCTTAAAAGGATGCAGTCGCCAAGACAGCGGCTGCTTCATAAATTATTTCCATTTTATGCAGGAAACATTACTTCAGAAGAAAAGCCAACATTCAAAACCATCTCCTAACAAAAGAACGAACACTCATTTCCAATGTTGGAATATGAGCATAAAATACAGTTGCTCACATAGACCTGCGAGCAAAACAGATTGATAATGTGCTAAGTGAGGTTCCAGCCTGCCAGGGAGCAGGTGCCCGTTGTTTGTTCCTACCCACACCGTGCAGACGAGGCGGGGAGCAGGCCGCAGCTCCCCCCCTCAGGCCGCTGCCCACCCCCCTCAGGCCTCCGCTGCCTTCACGGGGACCACCGGAGGGGAGCTCCCTGCGCCCCAGCGGGCCCCGCAGCCCCCCCACCTCAGGGGAGCACCCGGAGAAGCAGCTCCCTACACACCGGGCTGCAGCCCCCCCTCCCCAGGCGACAAGGCACACGGGGAGTCGCTCCGACCCAGCCGGGGGGCACGCCGCGGGCCTCAAGCCGCTGGCCCCCGGGAAAGCTGGGCCAGGCCGCGGCCATCCCCAGCCCCGCCGAGCCCTCCCCACGGCGGGCCGCAGCACACCCGGCGGGCGGGACCCTCGGGGCGCCGTCCCGCTCCTCACCCAGGTACTCGGGCCCCGGCAGCGAGAGCCGCTCGGGGCTCAGCATCCTCCCGCCGCTGCTCCTCCCCAGCTTCCGGCCGTTTCCAAGGCGCCCGACGCTCCCAGCGCTCAGGGCCCGGCGCCGCTCGGCCGCTCGGCCCGGCTGGGAACACGCCCCCGCGCCGCCAGCGTTCCGCGCCCAAAAGCGCCCGGGCACGCGCGGCTGCCTAGCCCCCGCCTCGGCCCCCATCCCCGCCTCGGCCCTCGCCTCAGCCCCGGCCCCCGCGTCAGCCCAGCCGCTCCGCACAGGTCAGGGGTGCGGGCCAGGCCGGGAGTTGCCTGGTGGGAAGGGTCCCTGGAGGATGGTGGTGACATGGCGGCCTGCCCCTGAGGAAAGGGGCTGCAGGCAACATGGCAGCCTGGCTGGGAGAAAGGGGTGGTGGGCGATGCCCAGGGCAGCGTGCTTCAGGGCTGAGGGGCGCCTCAGCGGGGCAAGGGTGAGCGAAGCTGAAGAGCCAAATGGCAGAAGGAGATTTGTGTGTAAAGGCATTCTGGTTAGATTTAGGTGGGAAATCAGGAGGTGCCCAGTGCCAAGGGCTGTTGGGCCTACAGCTGTTGGAAAAAAGACTCTAAATTTAATAACTGGAGCGCTGGGCCCAGTGCTGGGCTCCCCAGTTCCAGAGGGACAGGGAGCTGCTGGGGAGGGGCCGGGGGGGCTGCGAAGGTGGTGAGGGGCTGGAGCATCTCCCCGGGGAGGAAGGGCTGAGCGGGCGGGGGCTGTTCAGCCTGGAGAGGAGCAGCTGAGAGGGGATGTCACCCACGGCTGCAGGTATCCCCGGGCGGGTGCCCAGGGGACGGGGCCAGGCTCTTCCCAGCGGTGCCCAGCGACGGGACGAGGGGCACCGGGCACAAACCGCCACACGGCCGGTTCCCTCTGAGAGGGAGGGAGAACGTGTGTCCCTGGCGGGTGGCGGGGCGCTGGGCCGGGCTGCCCAGAGCGGCTGGGGAGGCTCCTTCTGCGGGGCCATGGTGCAGCCTGCGGGGAGAGCCTGCGGGGGGGGGTGGGGATGGGGGCTCAGGGGGCACTGCCCGCCCCAGCCTCCCTGTAATTCTGTGATTTGAAAGCGAACAGTAATAAGTTAATGAAGGGCACTGTGTAGCACCCTTGTCCCAGAGAGCAGGGGCCGAACAAGGTGACCAAAGAGGTCCTCTCTAGCTGCATCCAGTCTGTACGATACCTGTGCTGTTTTTTGCAACCCTTGTGCTCAGGAGAGGGATCTATGGGGAACGTCGGAAATCATCCTTTGTTCACATGGAAGTAGAAACGAGCAGAAAAGTCCTGAGCCGCGGGGCTCTTTCTGTTCTTGTCTGGGAATGACCCTTGTTGCAGGGATGTAGGAGAGGCAGAGCTCTTCTCTTGGCTGCAAGCAGGCGGGCTGGACTCCTCTTCCCCAGAAGCTGATGGAACAAAAATTCCTAGATTACTTTGCAGTTTCTTGCATCACCATTAGAAAAATCCCAGCCCAGGATGTAATCCCAGTAGTTAAAAAACAAAACAAAACAAAAAAAAGCCAAACCTGGAAGTGGTGTCTATGTTTTTACTAACAAATGCAAAAGAACAGAAATTAAATAAACCACTTGTGCATGCCTATAACCTGCCTTTATTCCACTGCCCACTGGAGTGAAGAGCTGAGTATGGCTATTGGCAACTCAATTTTTAACCTATACTCAAAGCACTGCCACAGTTAAAAAGAGCAAACAGGATGTTACAACTTTACCTATTTATATTCCCCCATGAAATTGCCTGGACCGCTCCACTGTCTTTGGCTTCTTTGGTCTTTAAAAGGCTTAGATATAAATATTTCAAAGATGAGCAAAGAGAATAATATAGGGAGCAGACAATGAGATGCTCCAGCATGAAGAATGATACAAAAAATGTAAGATTGTCTTAAAGGGGATAGGCATAACATAAAAAAAATCATGTTATCTAAAATGATTTGTGTTACAGTGAAGCTCATTAAAAACTCAGATTTGTCAGTTTTGTGCATTTTGTTACAGGCTTTAAATTTAAAGCTGGGAAATTTTTTGTAAGAGGTACTATTAGGTTATAGGATACATTAACACAGGTATTTTTGAGGCCAGGGCTTCAGAACTTAGAAAAGTAGATATTTTCAAGCAGAATGAGAAGACACAGGATTATGTTGTTATATATAAAATCATGGAGAAAAAAAGAGCACAACATCTGTAGGAATATGAAGTATCCTACTTCACAGTGAAGCCAGTTATCTGGGGTTTTAGAAAACATCTTTCCTAACATGATGTCTATTCCATAACTGCTTGCTTTAGGGTTTCTGTCAATTTTCAGTGAGATATCTGGTTCTAGGCCACTGTCGAAGAGGAGAAACAGAACTTGACAGACCCCCTGTGATCATTACGTTCAATAGCACAGTTCCTGCACTTCTAACACTAGTGTCAAGATCTCTATTTTCACGAAGCAATCCTTTATCATCAGCCAGGCAATTTCACTGGTGTTCAGAAGCCAAATCTAAAAGCCTTCCTCTCCCATATCGGTAGTCAGCTGAGCTGGTAGGAGCCTTCCACAGGTTGTGCACTGTTTCTTTTTTTATTTTTTAAACCATTTCTGTAAACCACAATTTATTCTTGATCAATATCTGGAGCAGTCATTTACAGAAGGCCTTTACGGTCCAATTTTAAATACTACATTCTAATATCTATCTGGGATTTTTTTTTCTTGTTACTCTTTGGTTTCTACGGGTTGGGCTATGTTATTTCCTTTAAACCAGCTAAGGGAATCCTTTTGGACAATGAGCCCTTTTGTGGTTTTAATAATGACAAGTTTCAGTAGTAGTGGCGCCTGACTGTTAACAACTCAAAGAAAACTATATAAAAACAAGATGTTATTTCTGGAGCCATTTATAGACTTTCCTGTTTATTATTATTTCTCTCTGACCTTGCCAGAGCCAGGATTAGGTGATATAACAGATCAGCTGCAGCACTCACCTGTTCTCTCACATTCATGACCTGAAAAGGGACAAATGCTGCATGCCTGGCCATAGGTATTAAGTTTGTTTTCCCATGTTGATTTTAGAACCCTAGACTAGTGCATTTTAATAAATAAAGCAGGCTTTTCTGGGTCACTGGAAAACATCTGCAAGTTTAATAGCTGCCCCAAGAGGGGCAAATCTACCAGAGGCTTAATGTTCTTTTGGACCCAGCTGGAAGAGTGATGGTTGAAAAAACCCTTTTTTTCTCTGTCACAAGCCCTTGGTAGATTATCAGAGGTGCACGTCTCACTTCAGGGCAAGCATATGGAGTACACTTTTAGGGTCACCATCTGCCCTGGGAATCATGATGGTGCTTACATCTCTTAACTAAAGTTGCTGAGTTTTGTCTACCAGGGATATTTAGGTATCCAATCAGTCTTTCAGGGAGGATCAGCTGGACTACATTGATAACATTTTGTTCACAGCCTCTTCCAGAGTTAAAGAGACCTTGATTTGATTTAGCATAATTCACTTCAAAGTGTGGTTTAAGTAGTCTTTCAGAAATCATACCTTTAGGTAAACTGGGCTAATTTACTTATATAAGAGTTCATGTGACCACCAGTTTGAAAACAATGGTATAATTTATGTCATGAAAGAAAATTACTTTATCATATTTTGATGCATGGACTGAAAAACTCCTTTCTGTGTCAGTTTTATAAGTGTTTCTCAGCAATTTAGCTTAAATCAGACTTCTGTTTTCCTCCTTTCCTACATATTTTGCTCCCACTATGTTAATTGCTTGGCTTACTCCTTGCTGGTTTTATGTTCACCTTCCTAAATTATACCATAGATGCTGAGCTGAAATATTTTCCTTTTATTAGCCAAAGTTCTTCTGAGAAACAGCTCCTCTTTCAGAGAGAGTATTATATGGAATAATAAACAGGACTAGATATCAAGAAACAAATTCCAGAGGAAATGCCGTGTTTTAAACAGACTGAGTCATTTTGTCTGGCTTCTCTTACTTTTTCTTGGAATGAGATATTTTATTTGCTTACAATTTTAGCAATTATTGCTAAAGTAATTACAATAAAGCCTAGGCATATTGGAGGAAACTTAACTTTTCTATTTTTTTTCTCTTCAGGTGACAGCTGGAAATGCTATCGCTTTAAACATTACAACTGCAACGTCCACAGAACTAGGCTGTGGGCAGTCTTCAGTCCTGTTCCATCTGACTTCTATGAAATTAATGTAAGCCAGTTTCACAGAAACACTAGGAAACTGTTTATCCTTTCTTGTTGATCCCTTGACCATCCAAAGCCTTGTCCTATTTTAAAAAGCTAAGAGCCTGTTTTGTGCAGGACTTAGCTTTTGAGGTTTTGATGGTGCTTTGGGCTTTTTGAGGCTTCCCACACATTTGCCTGTTGAGCTTTACCTAGTACATAACAATTAATAAAATTGCAAGTGTGATAACAAAATGTGTTTTTCTTAAGACACCTGAAAAACAAGTCATAATGAGAGGAGAAAAACACTGACTTAAAGAACTGTCAATCTTTATTGATAATCTATTATTGCAAGTGCCATAGCAGAGGTAAGTTTTGAGGAAAGAGCTGAAGCAATGGAGAATAAGAGCCTCACATGCTGTTATTTATGTAAGTTATTGGAAATCTTGTAAGTGAAATTAAGATTCTATTATGCAATGCAGTTTAAAAATCAGTGGTGCTGAAACTGCATGATTCATTTATGAGTCAGTTGCAAACCCATAAAACCCTCCCATTAAATTTCTGATTTAATAATTACTTCTATGAATTGTGACCAAACTTTGTAAACACATGCACTAAAAATACAATTATCTTAAATTAAAAAGTCAGCCAAGATCACAATGAAATTATGCGATGAAATCCATATTTTCATATTGTTAATTCCTCAGGAGACATTTACAGAGAAAGTTCCAGTACTTTTACTGCTTATCGTAATCCTAGCCTTCTCAAGTTGAATGAACAGTTTATCTGGTTCACATGCAGCATAGTGCTTTTGCATGAGTACACCAATCATTATTCTCTAATAATGCATTATTAATATTAGTTTATCTTTTGGGGTAAAAACTAGACAGATAGGACTTACATTGTTCTTTAAGATCAATGGTCTTTAAAGAAATCGCAAAGTTTCTTACTCCTAACATCTGCCACAAGATGAAGTCTGGAAACAGCTATGTTTTCCAGCTAGTGACAGAACATGACAACAGACAACAAGACAGCAGCAGTTCTCTTAAGTAGCCAGCATTTGTACCACTAAAGGGCTTAAATATGCCTTCTTTAATTGTGAGAATAAACTCAGCCAGTAAGGTGTCATAAGGATGCACGAAACTGTGCTGTGAATGTTATGCCATCATAATTTTTTAAAATTTATTTACTAGCTTACCTGCATTTTAATCTGGATTGCTGAGATATTTTTTCCCCTTGAACTGGTAGACAGAAAGCAAGCAAGCAGAGTTCTGATCTAATTTACAGGTATTTCTGTATTGATGAGCTTTATGTTCACCTGAGGATTTTGGTCTAATCAAGCTCCCAGATCCTTATATTTTAAATATAAGTTGTTAGGAGAAAAAACCTTGAAACATTTTTCTACTCCTCAGACATAGGAATACTTCTAAATTCTGGGTGATCTGCTTATGAGAAGAGGGAATATTATTATGATAGGTTCTCCTGGCACATATTAAATACCTGTCCAAATTCTGTTTGGCTTTGAGCTTAGTGTTAGCAAGCAAAGTTGGCTTTTTTCTTTTTTTTGTAATGGCAAACTGTTGAAAGACTCTCCTTCAGTTTTTGTTCGCATTATCTCGTCAGGAAGGAAAGGACAACATCTTTAAAAGTACTTAAGTGCCAAGCGAGTGACCCTTCTCTGCTGGAATGCTGCCCCACTAATGATGCAGAGAAGAAAAACAGCCATTTCTGGCAGAGTTTGCAGAATCTCTCATGCCAAAAAAAAAAAAAGTCTAAAATGCCTGGTAAAAATAAATATCACTATGAAATTCTGGCATGGGAAGTATTTCTGACAGCCAAAGCTTAGCTCATCCTGGGGGGTAACCCAAGAAGGCCTGCAATTTTCATTCTTTATTCCTACTCATCGAATGTTCCTTGCAAACTTAAGCTGCCAGACTGTGTTATCTATTAGACCAGGTGTCTGTGTGAGAAATTTATAAGTAAATGGCTCTGTGTGTGTGCAAGACAGTAGGCAAATTTATGTGGGAGTGAGCTATTGCTTCTTGGGCTGAAGTAAAGCAGTAACTGATGGCTGTACTGGCCAGCTCATATGGGAAAGGTATATAACTTTCTGTGTGCAGTACAGAGATTTAGCACATTCAAAATACTGTGAAAGTATTTTGTCCTATAACATGTACCTGGAAAAGCAAATGATGAAACCAAGGGAAAAAGAAAAAATGAAAGAAAAAGGATATCACAGATTCATTAAATCGTGGAATTCTTGCAAAACAATCCTTAGTTCTGCTTGTTAGGTACACAAAAGAGAGCCTGAGTGTTTATTAGGGCTGTTGTGAGAAAGCACTGTGGAACCCTGCAGCTATGCAAGAGCTGAAGTCAGTATTTATTTTTTTTCTGAAAGCACACATTGGTATCCCAGTCATTCACTCTGTAATATAAGAGGATAAAGTGATGAATGTTCTTTCCTTTTCCCTCCATAATACTTGAGGTGTTTTCGAGAGTAATGTCTTTTGGAGTCACTAGAGATGATAGAGACCAGAAAAGGATATAATGGTAGGAGTACTTATGAAGAGAAGCTGAGTAGTGTATGGGAGACAGAAAGGGTAGTATGTGAATCACTTACTAAGAGAAAAGATAAGCCACAGGAGACTGAAACAGCAAACGAAGATCATGGCAATTAATTGTAAACAGAACAGAGGGAACATGGAACCTTTTACAGAATATAGTAGCAAATGAAGACATTAAGTTTTATCTGAGAAACTTGTTTAAATTTCTCTCGATTTGTTAACTTTAGCATGCTAGTTTCTAAAACACAGCAAAAGAGATTGACTATTCTGCATTAAAAACTGATAATAAAATGCTAAGTAGTAAGAAAATATCCTTAAGGTTCCAACGCTTAAACTTCACACTGTGTTAGTGAACAAAGAGTTGTTCCTTGAACACTTAGAGTTTAGGTGTGGATCAGAGTTTCCTTCGAACTCCGTGACTAGAAACCATTTCTGATATTTACTAAGCATACTCAGTATACTCTAGGTTGTGTGAAACAAAAACCTGCAGTCTCTATGACAAAGTTTTCACTGTGCATTAAAAGCATGGTTTTGTGCTCACTGAAGTCACCGATAAAATTTCCATCAACTCTGCTGACCCGGAATGAAGCATAAATGGAGATTCAATACACAAATCCACATTACCTTGAACTTTCAGAATGCTAATATTATGTTAATGCGCTTAAGTATCCTAACGTCGCGATGACATGGACATAAGGATACCTGGCTAGCAGGGAGGTTGGACGTGTGTGCATATGCGTGGGTGGCTGATCTCAGACTCATGTGAAGGGTGTGTGCAGCTCTGGATCTTGCTCCCACCTGTGCCTTTATTCAGGTCTCACTTCATGCTGGTAAGAAGCAATTAATTTGTTCCCTCATTCACATTTATCAAGAGCTAATATGAGAGAGGGAGAGGTGTTAAGAGGCGTCTCTGATTCAGCCATCTGATAGGAAAGCAGATGGTTGACATGCCTGTATGTCTTATCAGAAAGACTCAAGGGTTATATCTTGTGCATGCTGGCAGTACTTGCCTAACCCATTATGCCAGTAAAGTATTAGAACTGAATCACCTTCAAGAAAGAAAACACTCTTTATCTGTCTGTCTACGTTTTTACATCTCCATAGTGGCAGGGCTTCTGCAAACAAGAAAGGTTTGTGAGCTGAGGGAAAGATACATTTATGTCTTTCATATCTCACTACTTCTTTCTCTTCCAGGCCTAATTCCTGTATTCCAGTTTTTTGAGAAAGGAAAACTTTGCCCATCAGAGATATTCCACATACTGAGACATAAGGTCACCTTTCTTTCTGATTGTGTGATTGATTTCTATCACAAACTTTTTGTCTGAATACAGAGACTGTTGATGACAGACTACATTAATAGCTTGAAGTCAAAGAAAGAAACAGGTCTTCAGTTCCTAGAAAATGCTTCTCTGTGCAGTAAAAACTAATTTAGGAGCCACAACTTGCTTCTTAGCTTTTGAATGTATTTGGAGAATAAAGGTGGTTAGGCTTCTGTCTTCAAACTGAATTCTTCTACTGCTGACTTTTAAAAGAACATTTTCCTTTTATGCTCTTCCTCTTTTCTCTTCTTTTTTTCTGTGCCAGAGTCAAGGTATTAAGCTGTGCTGTTCCTAAGGCTAGGCCACAGGCTACCTTTGCAATGCAGACATTGTGCAAGGCCTGGGTAATTGCCATTTCACTGCAGGGAGGAGTCTCATCAGGAATAGAAGACAGTGTATTTGCATTATTTTTACATGGAGGATGTAAGGGAACCGGCAAAAGAAGGAGCAGAACCAGCTTGCAAGACACCCAGGAAGAGCTACCATCTCAAAGAAAACATGAAGAAAGGTTTGGTTTGGGGTTTTTTCCCCTAGTTTGAGAGTCAATTTACTTAGGGTTGAGGGTTTTTTCTTTCTTTTTTCCCAGAGTGGAAGATTGAACAGCCTGGCAGGTTGGCTTCAGTCCCACCTTCCAGACACACACACAAAAAAGGGTGGGGTTAGGGGGTGGTGTGTGTGTGTTTCAGATGGATCTGCACTTTGGTCATCAAATTACAAAGGACCTTTTGCAAGATTATTTGTATCGCAGCTTCTGAATGTAGCTATTTCATGTAATCTATAGTTTTGCGGTTTTGCACTGCAAAGTAGAATTAATGGTGGTCCATGAGATAATCACAAAGTTTCCCAAAATAAATGCACACTTGAAATGCTTAGAAGGCAGCAGATAAATGAAAGGTGAAGAAAAGGAAGTAAACATAAGCTTGAACTTCTTAACCTGAATTTTATTTTGTTGTAGATGAAAACAATTGTGGTACCACTGCAGAAGATGCCACGTGATTTACTATTTTCTTAAGAGTAAGTGGGCAGTAGTTTGGGAAACACCGTAAAGGACAATGATGGCAGGATTTGAACATTTGTAACACCTATGGGCGTATCTCGGTATACAGTAGTAGTGCCACCACTTAGAAAACTTCAGGGAAGGCAACGAGGGAAAAAGTGTTAGCATAAAATATAAATCAATGCTAAAATTTCATTTAATATATTTAACACAGAGACCATCATTTACAAACTAGTCACCAGCTGCGAAAGCTGTAGGTCCCTCAGCTCTTTGGAAAATTGAACTGTTTCTTTACATGTCCAGTGGTGAATTCAGAGGTCCAACTGCCTAACTGCATCTTCCTACGTATAGGTAAAAACTTGACGTTTAACTGGTATTCCAAGCTACCACCTCTTTGGTTCACTGGTGATACTGAAGAGAGAACTGATGTGGCTAATGTAGCAGTGGAATAATGGTAGGAATTAAAAGGGCCATTGGAAGATCCCGTAGTCTGATACTACGGAACGCGTGATTTTATCTTGAACCTAGAGCTCTGCTGGGAACAACTTGGTTTTTTCCTGGCTCTTCTGTTTAGTTAGTGGAGCTCACTAGTAATAGAGGATGTGATCAACCGGAGAGTGCAGAGTGTGTAATGGGCTTTCCAGCTAGAATTTTCTGAATTGTATCCGTTATGGAACTTAGATTTGAGAGGGGTCCCAAAGGATCGCCTGGTCCAGCCTGCACTGCATCAAGACTAAATATATGGAGGCTACTACCACCATGCTTATCAACCTTTATTCTTAAAAAAATCCAGTAGAAGAGATTCCACAATCCCCCTAGACAGTCTGCTCCAGTGTTGAAAAATCCGTAGCTGGAATGCTGATCAGCAAAATCTTTTTAAGCTTTTCTTGTCACAAATCAAGTTGACTGTTTCATGTCTTTCTGCTGCAGCCATGGAGGATAGCTGATCAACATCTCTCTAATGAGCTTGTATGTATTGGAAAGCTGCAGCTTGCTTGAAGCTTTTATTTTCTTGACTAGGCAAATCCAATTTCTTCAGCTTTTTCTCAAAGGGTTTGTTTTCTAAACTTCTTGTTCTTGTTGTTATTTTCTTGTTTCTGTTCAGCTGCGTTTGTATTTCTGAGGTGTTCATCCAGGACCAGACATATGCCACTTGGGGCTTCAGTATTAAGAAATCAAACAAATTGTCTTGTATATGACACACATGTTAATGCATTCCAGAATTAAACACATAGTTTGGCAGTGGCATTGCACTCTTGGTTTATATTGTTCGTTATCAGTACAACCTTAAGATCTGTTTTTGCTGTATTTCTGTCTAGTCAGGAATTTACATTGTTTCTTGATGTCTGTTTCCTAAGAATAATATTTTATATTTCTCATTACTGTTTTTTTCCTTGCTGGTTTTTGGATAACCCATCCAATTTGTCAATAGCATTCAGGGTGTCTGATCTCATCCTTCCTAGCATTCACATGCCCTACCATTGTTTTGAGGTTATCCGTTTTTTAAGCACAGATTTTACAAGCATAAACATTGTACCATCTGAGTTGTTAGTGAACTAAACAAAACAGAGCTTGGGACAGACCCTGAAAGGTATCTTTCTGAGGTGCCTTTGCATTTTGATGAATAACCACTAATGACCACCATGGTTTCCTTCTGTCAGATGCCCGCACACCTTCCACTAGTTGTATTTAAAATGTCGTTCTGTGAAAGTGTCTTGTGAGATGGTGCCAAAAGCCATATAAGATGTATCATGTCTGTTGCCTTCTGTTTACCCAGTGAGCTTAATGTTACTTAGAAAAAGGGAACCCAATTTAGCACAAATGCATTTTGCCCATTTTCCATGTGCTTTTTTCATTTATTAATTAATAAATAATAAATTAATTATTTCTATCTCAAATATTTTAACCACAATTGCTCCAAACATTTCTGAACATAGCAATTAAGCTATGTGATCTGTCACTCTCTTCTAGGAAACCTGCGGTGTGGAGAAGCATCTTCCCAAGGAAGAACCCGTTTGAATGCTTAAGAATACTTTGACAGGTAAGACCAAAACAACTGTCCATTCAATTTTTTTCCCTTGTTTTTTTTCCGCTTTTTTTAACCTCTTCTTAAGGTCTCCACAGTTATAAAATAGTTAAAGCATATTTTCCCCTAGTAATCCTACCTGGTTCTGGTTCCTTTCTTGTTTTTCCAATGACAGCGTGCCCTTGGGTCTCTTTCTCCCAACACAGGGTTGCTATTAAAAATTACTCTGAAAGTGATGCAAACTTTTACTATTATTTCATAGTAGTGATTTTCTGTCATTGGACTGGTTTATTTCTCTAATGTGTGTGGGAGAATTATGTCCCAAAATGGTTATTAGGATAATAAACTCCTTCCTGTTCCCTTTATAAGGACTGGTGTTTTTTTTTTGATTAAGCATGTTGTCATATAAATTAATTGTTAATTATATTTTAATTACTTCTTTCTCATCTGTCTTACAGTACTTCCATTATATATCACTTATCAGTGATCTATAAATTATTACAGATTACTTAGTCATGTGCGTCCCTCCTAGCTGTAGGTTAAAGCAGGTACCTACCTTGTGCACGGATTGACGTGCATTCTGATAATTACATAGTCTTTCTTAAAGTTTTTGGTTTGAAAGAGCTAAGTCCTAAGCATATGGCTAAATTTTACCAGCATTATTTAGCAACCCTTCTACTTTTTTTCACCAAAAATACCCAGTTTACACTGCATAAGTCTACTTTACAGTTATCCCTCAAGGATCCCACGTGGAGTCAGGGCTATATTCAGTCATAGTTGTATCAACAGGTAGGTAATTGAGAGGTTTACAATGTAAATTTCCATCTGCTCGACTGCAACCAATTTAGGAGATGGTTATGAAAGACAATAGCATGTGCTTCTCTAACATTTCACCAGGGGATTTCAAAATGATTTAGAAGACAGATATAATTTAGAGAAGTTGAGCTTGGAGAGGAAAGCGATTGCCAGAATACAGCACAAGATGCAGAGGACTGCTAGACAGACTTTAACAAACACAAGTGGGTAAAAACATTTGTTCCCTGGGGAGAGGAGAACTGAAGAGTTAATGAGTGAATTTATTTGTGTTTAGGACAATATTTTTCAAGAGGCTTTTGTTTCAAACAGAGGAAAATACTCGTCTCAACTGCTGGAAGACTGTTCCATGACCTAAGTGTATAATTATCAGAAAGTTCTGGGCCTCGTGTCTGTGCTTTATCACTTTCAGTACTTTGGCATCTAAACTTCTTACAAGCTTCTGTGAGCCTGAAGTTGGCAGGGCTCCCGATTTATACTACCTGAGGATCTACCCCAGTAGAGAATATAAAATTAATTTTGGTTATTTTGCCCTGTATCTTAGGGGGATGCAGTGAAGGGTTTTGCATGCTAGCCAGTCAGCCAACCCCCAGTCAGAGTGATGTTGATGTTTTCTCTCCCTGAACTTCAATCCACTTTTCCCAGCTCTACCACTTCAATTATCTTGAACTCTGGCATCCTGGAGTTTATTCCTTCACAATAACTGCATCTTCTTTCCATGCGTCATTCTGTCACTGCTTCCGAATCAATGTTAGCATAGAGAGTTTTTTAATCTCTCCACCTCAATCAGTCCCTCTTGGCTATCTGTGTTTGTTGTTACTCTTTTGCAGCTTTGTACTCTTTGCCTATCAAATATGTAGAATTCAATGCCATAGTCTATGTGCTGTTGCATTCATGCTACGTAAAGTGGATTGATTCCCATCTTGCAGCAGCGATTCTGCATATAAAGCAATAAGTCTGCATTTTTTTTTTTAATTTGGGGGGCCATATATTATAGATTGATGCAAGGTTTGCTGCTTACTGTTCCTTATGGTGTTCTTGCTCTTGGGAGTTATCCTCAATGAAGCTCTGTGTTGGATTATTTTTTCCTTTCCATTGAGCTCAATTTGTCAAGACTCAGTCCCTGTTTCAATTTTATGTTGACGTTTTTAATAGCATCCCTTGTCTTCACTATTTTACACTTAATTAATAGGAGTGGCAGAATCATCTCAGTCACATGCTGTGCTGTTTACTTGCTCTTGTGATTCTTTAAAGGAGAGGATTAACTGCAGATTGCTCTGGCTTCATCTATATGAAGGCTTTAAATAAGACCATTCCTGTGATTGGCCCTTTGGTGTCAATTTGACAAAATTCCCCATCTTCCCCTGTGGTCCAGAGTTTGGACTATCTGAATCAGGTTTCTATTCAAGTTAATACTTTGAAATCAACCGAGATTAATTATTTGACAACAGTTTCTCGCGTTGCCAACCCTATGTATTACAACGTTGAATTACGCCACAGAGGAACGTAAAACTGGCTTTAAGGATGATGCCCGGTGAAAGTCCGTCTGCTTTTAATTGCAGCGCAGACTAGAAGGCACGTCAGACAATCGTCCAAGTGTCAGTTTCTACCCCTGCAGGCAACGACCCTTGCTCTGGTTTTGGGGTATCCGAGATTCATAGAGCAGCAGCCGTCTCCGGCCCTCCCTCACAGCAGCACACTTGTGATGAACGGAGGGAAAGCCCGGCCGTTTCGCTGCGATAGCGACAGGCACGCCGGGCGAAGCGCTCGGCACCGAGGCGCTTCCAGGCGTTCGGTCCCTGCAGGGGGTTTGGCAAACGGGGACGGGTGCAGGCAGCTGGCACAAGCCGGGAAGCGGTGGCAACGCCTGGGGGAACCGCTGGGCCACCGGGGGATACCGGGCAGCCAAGAGCCCGGAGCGATGCTCCTCGCCAGCTCTGCGGGGCTTGGGGCGGCGGGAGCCCCGGGGCCGCTTTGGGAAGCCCTTCCCCCCCCGCGGCACGGGCGGAGAGGGGCCGGGGGCGAGCCCGGGGGTCTGCCCGCGAGGCGGGCTCCAGCGGGCGGGGATGGGGAGGGGGCGTCCGCCCGCGGAGCCGCGGTCCCTGGACCGCCTCTGCCGCGCCGAAAGTTTGCGAAGTGCTTCGGCGCTGGGGGGGAGCGGGGCGGGGGCTGCCCCGGCGGGGCTCCTCCTCCGGGGCCGGGCCTGGGCCGGGCGGAGCGGGGAGCGAGCCCCCAGCCCCGGAGCTGCCGCGGCCGCGGAGGGAGCGAGCGGCGGCCGCGTCGGGGTGCTTGGGCGCAGGGGGAGCTCGGGACGCGGCTGCGGGCGGCCCGGGCGCTGCCACCATGAGGCGGCGCGGCGGGGGCTGCCGCCTGCCCGCGCCTCCGCAGCTCCTGCTGCTGCTGCTGGGAGCGCTGCTCCGCGCCAGAGGTAAGCGGCTACCGCGGCACCCCCTGCCCCGGGAGGGGGCCCGGCCGCCGGCCCCAGGGAGCGCGGCCCGGGGCGGGGAGCCCTGGCTCCGCCGTGCCGCTCACCTGCCCGCGCCCCCGCGGCTGGGGCGCCCTGTCCTGCCCTGCCCCGCCGCGCTTTGTCCGCACCCCGTCCGGGCTCTCGCCTCCCCCGCGCCTCGGCGCGGCGGCCCGTGGCCGGCGGGGTCCCGCGGCAGGCCGGGCGCGGGGGTCCCGGGGGTGCGGGGGGCGCTGCCCTGGCCGGGCCGCCGGGAGCCCCCGCCGCCCACGCGGCCGCTGCGCCCCGCGGAAGTTTGGCGGCGGGCGCGGGCTTTGTTCCCGCGGGGCGGGCGAGCGGCGGGGCGGGCGCGCAGGTTGCCTCGGAGGCTGCCGTGCCCGGCGTGTCGGGACAGCCGCCGCTCCGCAGCAGGAATGCAGCCGCGCACCGCCGCCACGGGCCCCTTAAAGGTACAGCCCGGCTGCGCGGCGCGGCCCCCGGCTACCTGCCTGCCTCGGCGGGGCCGGCGCCGCGCCTGGCGGAGCGGGGCCGGGGCAGCAGCGGCACCCGGGGCAGCGGCGAGGGAGGCAGGGGCTCGGCCGCCGGCCGGGCGAGCGGGGCGGCAGCTCTGCGAAGTCCCGCCGGTGGAAACTTGGAAGCTTTGTGGTTGCTCTATCAACTGAAAAGCAATTGCTGGTTCTTCGTCTTGTGCGGTAACGCTTTATTTGGCGAGTGCGCCCGGTGGAGGGGCAAACATCGGGACGCTGCGCGGAATTGTTTATAGAGAGTTGGCAGGCTTTTGGGGGAGGGGTGCGGAGAGGAGACACGCACCTCACTGCTCTCCCTCCGCTCCCATGGCAGCTGCTGTATAATTTCACCCATCCGTTTTCTCCCGTGCTACTCTGAAATTACAGGAAGCATTTGCAGTGGGGCTGCTGACCTCCATCGTTCGGCAAGTATTGCCCCTAGGGCGCAATCGCATGGAGTTTGGGTTTCAAGTAATATTATTTCTCTTCTAACAAGAATCCTAATTGCAGGCAGCTTTGAAGAAGGTGCTAAACCAGCTTGGAGTGGCAGAGCAGACGGCTGCAGTTCTGTGTATCAGAAAATCTGCTTTTTAGTGAACCAGAAGTGCTCTTTAAGTTCCCAAGTGCCACACAGATACTTAGCCTGCAGTCTAGGAGCGAGAAGGATCTAAAACCGAGATCTTAGTGTAGGTGCAGATCTGGATGTGTTTTATTTTGGCCGTTACCCAGGTGCTCCTCGTTAATGTGTCTGGGCTGTTAACAGCCCTGTGGGGGATGTCTGATTGTAAAGTGCAGGTTTGCTCGTAGGTGGTTGTGCCTTGATGTCTCCAGGACACTTTTTATGGCAGTTTGTCTCTCTTTCAAGTAGTTTGCCCATCAGGGCACTTTCCTATATCCTCTTGTCAAATGAATGTGAGTTTATGATTGGGTGTGCCAGCTGCTTCCAGAGGCGAGCATCCTCTTCCCTTCATGGGAAGATACGTTTTGCAATGACAACACAGTACCCGAGGAATTTTTTTCCTCTTTGAAGCAAGAAAATACAGGACATGTCAGCATGGAGGTGTCGGAGCAGATGCCAGAGTTTGTGGTGAGTCAGTGTTCTTCCCCTTAGCTAGAAATTTCTTGTCGCTGTCCCTTAAGCTGTACACCATCCCTGCAGGTACTTCTGACTGTCATAAAAGCATTCACAGCCACAGAACTCTCAATGCCAAACAGGTAAACTGTTAGAAACGTGTGGTTGTTTACCACTGTGCCTCAGTACGTGAGCAGGTAAAGCAAACAAGTGTGCAGGATCAACCTTTGACCCTCTTTTGATGGATAGTGGCAGTTAAAGCTGGAAAAGTCTGTGCCAAAAAAAAAAAAGGTCTGCAAGTATCTTGAGCTCTTGGCAAAGCGCCTTGCAGGTAAAAAGGGGTATACAGAGAGAATTTAAAGCTAATGCCATGCACTGCTGGTGAGCAGTGATGAAGGCGGCCCTGATGTTAATGATGAGCTGTGGTAGTATAAATACAGAATGTCACAGAACCTGTCTGGGTGATGTGCTTGCCCTTCTGGCTCCTGGAGCTCTGCCAGAAAAATATATGGCTAATGTCAGAGTTTCACTCTCTGAACATCTTGACTACATATTAGAGTCACAAACCTAACGTGATACCTCTGTAGTAGTTTGCAGTGGGAACAGTGATCTCCGTTACCTGTGCTTGGCACTGCATTGCTTCTGCAGCTCTCAGCCAAGTGCAAAGCCCCGTTTTCGTGTTGTCAGCTTGGAGCTGATAATGTTATGTGTTGAGGGGGCCTGGCTTTACTGTGGGTCAGGCTGGATGATATTCACAAATCTCACGATCACCCTGAATTACCTCGACTGTTCCTTGTTGTCAAAGTGATGATGGCACGGAGTAACATCCCCACTCTTCTAGAATGAAGAGTAAGATGCTGCAGGAGGCTGACACCACAAAGTGGTGGTGTTGGGGTTTTTGTTTCATTTTATTTTGTTTGGGTTTGTTTTGCTTAACAATTCTGTGTCAACTGAAAACATGGTAGAATTAGTGGAAAAGCATAAAGCATAAGTCTTCCAGTATGAAGTTAACATTATTGTTTCATTTATGTAGTGTAGATAAGCAAATTTTTTTATCTTCTCTTTCCAAAAGCTTCCAGTTGAGTGCTTTAGCACTGTTTTCTGCAAGAGAGAATCCCTTCTTGCATCCTGGGAGTGTGGGTGTATTTAGCAACCAAATTAATAGGTGCTTAAAGTGCTTGCATTTCCACAGTGTCGAGTGAACCTTGAAGAGGGATATTCTGTTTATGTGGACCATAAAATAGCATTCAGCAAACTTGGAGGTGTTTGGCTACTTTGTGTTCACTGAAGTTACAGAAGATAAAGCGGTTGGATATAAACCTGATCCAGTTGTTTGTAGGTCAAACCAGAAGGCGGTACTTGTTCTTATGTTAACCAGAAAAAGAAATTGAAGTGGTTTATATTATGTTTTTACTCCTAGAAACCTGTAGTTCCCCAGACTGGTGAAGTTAACATTTAAAAAATAATTAAAACATTCATTCTATGAGAATGATCTGTAGTCTGATAGTCCTCTTGAATCTTCCTGCACTCTTGTGAAATAGGCAAATATTATCCTTGTTTTGTAAATGTGGGAAGTGAAGTAGAAATTGTCTTGCCCAAGGCCAACTCCATTTGCCCTAGAATGCAACTTACCATTGAACACAATAGCATATATGCTTCATAACACTTATAAAAGCTGATAAAGAGATGTTATCTTGAAAACCAGTCAGGGTTTTAAAATAGGTTTAAAAAGCGCACGTCCTACACCTTCGTTGAATTCCTCTGCTGCTCATTACTTCTGGCTATTTCTCTTTTTAATAATACTTCTATTTCTCTCACTGATGATCAAAAGAGTCATAAAACCACAGAAATTTTACTGGCTTTCCATTGGAAAGGGTGACTTGGTAAGTGAAGCGTTGTTAAAAGAAATGTGTAAGGAAAGTGGACACTATTTCTCTTCTCTGTTATTTGCACCTATTTGTGATGTTATCTTGAAGGGGTTTACTTAGTAAGGTGATATATACGCACATGCATGCATACTTAAATTGAACATCTTTCAAGATATCTGGCTTTGGCCGATACAACATCCAGAGCTGCAGCTCTGGCATACAGGAAACCCACTCCATTAATTGGCATACTGTATTTAGTGGCTGTCTGTGCTTCACACAGATCATGGCAGAGAACGCTAATTGTAGTTGTCATCCATGAATCCAATATGCTTGATGGTTGGGTTCTTGCCTTTGCGTCTGTAGTGCCTGTGGTTCTTGGCCATGGCTGTTACATTAGGCATTATTCTTTTTATGGGCTTTTGTTGTCTTTACGGCATGAAGACTGGGCACTGTAACACATCTTGCATCTCTTCTTCCTATATAGTCTTCGCTGTAGATTTCCATTCCCCTGTACTAAAGATAGTAACTGCGTGGATCCAGGGGCTTGTGGGTTATTCATGCTGTATGAGTAGTCACTCTGGGACTGTCACCTTGGGAGTATTTGGCTGCCATCCTGTTGTGGGTGAGTTTGTGTTCAGCTTTCTGGGCATTTTTTTGCCTCTGTTACGCAGAACTGGCTGGTAAAGGCTGAAGTATTCTAGCCTGTGTATTTAATCTCGGAGAGTCTTGAGCCGCAGTCAGTGTTTCTGCGAGGAGCAGAACTCTGCTGCTGTGAGCCTAGATGAAAGGAGACTCACTATGTAAGGGCAGCAAAATAAGTTTTCATAAAGACTTTATTAACATCAACCAGAACTGATGTTTGTGGGCTTTTGCCTTGCTAAATTGTGGATGACTGAAACTCTTCATATCAAGGAATTACGTTTGTTGTTTAAAATAGAAGAAGTAAGGGGATTGAACAGTTGGGAGCCCGATTCCGGTGGTATGAGATACACTGCCTATAGCAGGATGCTTAATGTCAGTACAGCTTTGGGTTGCGAAAAGTAATAACAGAAGCTTTTGTTTTTCATGAGGTTCTTCTTAGGTCATTAGGTTTTTCTGGTTTTAGCCACCAGTCAGCAAGTCATAAACCATGAAGATTAATGGACAGTATTGTATATGCATATTCAACGTTTGTACTGCAGACTGCAGTTTTGTCAGAACGTGTATGACTGAAGGCCGTGCAGGCTCTTGTTCCTCAAGCTGTTGTATGTTAATAACAACTTTCTGATGTTGAGGTACATGAAACTAAGAAGCACCAGATTTTTCCCCTGAATGGGTTGGGATGAGAATAGAATTTACCTCCCTGTACTGTAGCGATGAGGCATTTTAAAGAAATGTTGTCCCGCAAAGCTTCTAGTAGAGAATGTGTTTGCCTGAAATCAGACCCCGTATTCTGTAGTGTCAAGGTGAAGTTTTACTCCAGCTGGTAAATTTAACTCCAGTGAGACGTTCTTAAAACTCTAGGCAGGGGAGACCTCTCTCCTGGCTACCAGCATGGTGACTTCCTCCGTTTGCCCTAGCGGGGCATAGTCTTCTGTGTCCCTTTGTTACTGCCTGACAGCCCCTCCCAGCTGCTGGAGCTTTCTGTTTCTATTGCATAGCAGCAGTTCTTTAATCAGAAATCTTGTTAGTATTCAAGGATAATTGATCCGACTCTCTGGTAGGGGGTGGGGACCCAGCCTTGCATCCTTCTCCTACTTGCCACCCCCAGTTTGACCCCTGTTGTCTCTTTGTTTTCTCCTGTTAAGTTTGTGCCAGTGATGTGTGTGTGTGCTGTTTTTCCAAGCAGCCTGAAGTTGGCTGTAACCAAGAGCAGCAGTTAAATAGAGCCCGATTTCCCCGCTTCCTGGCGTTTAGTTGTTCGGCTCCATTTTCTGGTCTTCTGTGTTTTTGATTTGCAGAGAAGGAACTTACTTGGTGCCCCCGGGCATCTCTTAAATCCATTAGAACAAACTCCATTATTTCACTGTACTTAGAAATCCTCCTCCTTTAGTCCCAGCATCCATCAAAATAATGTATCCTCTGTAAGGCCCTCTGGAAAATGTTTAATAGGATCTTTTCAAACTCAAGGAGAGTTCCAGTTGGGAAGGCGAAGGGGGAGGGGAGAAGGCTAATGGAAGATCTGACTGTGACTTGCAGTAAGCCCAAACTTGGCCTGTCAGCTCTCCCTTCACCTCCATGCCGAGGGAGTGCTGAACCGAGCCGATCCAACACTGGGATCAAAGCTGGAAACAAAAGATTTTGGGAGAAAAATTTCCTGCCTGGCCAGGAGGCAGCCACACAAAAGTGGTGCGTAATTTATCATTTGAAGTTTATTTCTGCTGTGTTCCTTCTGGAGAGGGAAGGGAAAAAGAAGTGACTTTCTTGCTGTTTCCGAGAGGATAAGTGATGACTTTGGAGACTTGAGGCAGGAGGGGGTAGAGATACCATGGGAAAACTTTTTCAGTGCGGTCTGTACCCAGGTCTTCTCTTCTCAGACATTCTGTTAGGGGTGAGGATGCCCTATTCTTGCCTTTCAAAGTTTCAGGGAGTGAATACTTTTAACTTCTCTGGTCATTCCAAAGTCTCAGTGTATGGAGTGGCTCTGCTCTTGGCAAAACCAAGTTCTTTGAATTTCTGAGGTGTTTTTCTTACTTTAAGGATTCGTCTAAGTGCTGTGGCTCTGTAATGTGGAGGAAGAGGCTATGTTTGCCCCAAAGGGTTTATAGTCTAAATTGGACATCTGACATCTGATAAGCATCAGGGATGTGATAATTCTAGTGGGATAGATAAGGTCAAATATTAAAATAGCATACCTTTCTAATTACATTTCCTTTAGCTTTGGTTTAATGGGAAAAGCTTCTGAAAGTTTTTCATTCTAATCACTTCTTAGAACAAGGGTAGAGAGGGCTTTTTGGGTACGAGTTGGCATCAGAGACTCCTGAAAGCTGGTAACTGCAGAAATAAGTATGAGGAAGCAGATGCAAGAGTAGTGTAAACTATGAGAAGAAGGAAAGGGGATACAGGAGTACAGATATTAGCAGAAGCAAAGATAGGTATTTTGGAAATGAGAGCCAAGGACCTGAGCTGGCAAAGGAATGGAAGAACCGTGTAAGGAGATCCAAGTGGAGTAATTATATGGGATCTGATGGCAGAAAGAGGTGTTAATTAGGTACTATAGAAGATGGAAATCTTGAAAGTGAAGATGAGCATTGAGCAGAACTTAACTGCTGAGGCAGGGCAAGACATGTTAGTAATGCTCTAAAGGAGGATGCGACAACTTGCCAGGGACCCTCGACAGTAGAGTCCCTGGCGTACTGGGATGATTTGATGAAGGATCAGGAGCTCAGCAATAGGGGCAGAGGTGGAAAGGGAGACTGATATTGGCATAGTGCTGAGATGGCAAGCTCACAAGATAGAGGTAGTGACGGAGCTGTCTGCAGCAGTGGAATATGGGGCCTGTCAGGCTTGGGACCGCATACAGCCAGAAGGGGTTTTGAGTGGGATGTCTAGGAAGATGTTTTGGAGGAGAGCCCTGTCTGGAAAACTGTATGAAATGGAAGGGCAGAGTTGGAGAGAAGCTAGGAGGTGGGAGACGATTGCCTGGAAAAAGGCGTGTAGTAAGAATAAGAGATTACTCTGGGTTTGGAAAGGAGTCTGAGTAGAGAAGCAACAAGACTGGTGGCAGAAAATAACACCATTCCTGGATAAAGAGGCTACTTCTCTTCCTCTTCTCCATTAAGAATTGCTATGTGAAGTCACTAGGGAGAACTGTTAAAACACGAGCATGTGATGTTCTCGGCTTCCTTCTCTGAAAGGCTCATAAGAAGCATTGTGTGACTATGCAGGAAGGTTAGAGGGAAATAAGCACTCTGCTCCTTTAGCCTGAATCTCCAGCTCTGTCAGTTCATTTGACTTGGTGACAGCTGGTAGTGTCTGGGAGAGGTTCTTGCCTCAAGGTGCAGCCGTTCAGTGTAGCAGAACTGTGTCTCATGGGATCTAGGATTAGAATAAAATACACACCTTCATTTTTTTTCTTTTTTCCCCTTTGTGCTCCCACCCAATTTTAGTTCTGAATTTCTGTAGCTGCTGAATAATCAAATCCTTTCTTTGCAACTCTGAGGGCAGGGGAAAAAATGAGAAGTCTAAGGACTGTAATTTCCTGCTTCTGTTCCGAGCTCCTGATGATGAACCAGGAGGTGGGATAATTCTCTGAATTAAAATGGCATTTGTTAAGAGGAAGCCAGCTTTACTGCTGTCCTTTCTTTGTGAGTCAGGATTTGCAACTTCTTAAGGCTTGACAGATTTAGGAAATGAGGTTTTTGAGGCCTCGGAGATGGTGGTGTTCTCACTGATTTTTTTGAAGCCTGTTACTCTTGAAAAGCCTGAGTTGAGTTTCTCATGGCTGGAGGACATGCCCCTAATTTGTGCTGCCTTTTTAAAAGGGCCTTGATCAGCACAGTACCTATTAGCATGAGGGAAAACATAATGGGTCTGGCTGTGAGAGGAAACCGGAGATTTGTGGCCTGGGAAAGGGAGGTAGATTGGAGGTTGCCATTCTGGAGCCTTTAATAGCCAAGAAGCAGGAGAGGATATTCACTGCTGGTGGACCATCTGCTTTTTTGTCATGGGTCTCAAACAGAAATGTTCAGTGTCTAAATCTTAGCATGATGTGGGAGACCCAAGTTAAAGAGCAGGTTGACTTGAGAGCTGTGTCCATGCGGAGTCAAAGTGGTGAAGGGATTTTTCCTGGGCATTGACTGGGGAACAGGGAAGGACTGAATTGGGCTGGTTGGTGAGGTTGCAGTCCTTTGCCATCTTTGCTGAGGCCGTAGGGAAGGCTGCCCCTGGGTCTGACTTCTTCCCCCTACCAGAAACGGCAGCTGCAGGGGCTGGAGGGTGTTGACTTCTGAACAGCCGATTCCCGGGCAGTAAAGACGATTCCTGGGCAGTTAAGATGTCTCCCACAAGGGTGGTAACCTCATGCGTTGTTCCAGTTTGAACTGTCTCTGCTCATGAACCGACACCCTCTACAGGCCTTTGTTCACTGCATTTTTGAGTGTAAGGAAGAATTCTGGCCTGCAGTCAGCATTACCTTAAATAACAGAAGGCCTTTAGGCCTTTTGGGTGTTTGTTGGTTTGCTGGTTTTTTTTCCAGGCCCAGGGTTCTTGTTGTCTGTGGAGCAGGTGGATCACTTGTCTGTGCTTCAGTTCTCCTGGAAGGGCAGATTTGTCATCTTTGGCAGTTGGTACCAGTACCCAAGCAGGGAAGAGCAGCCAACCCTGTTGATCCCAGCTTTCTGCAGACTTCCACTACAAACTCTTTTGGCCTGAAGCGGCTCATCCACACACAGGAGAAGCCTGTTGTTTCTCTAAGGTTCCTCTTTTTTGTGACCTGCCTCCTGTGAACTGGAAGATGGGAGCTGTAATCTTCTGTTGCTCTTACTGCAAATTCCAGACTAGAACAAAATCGGATAATTCCTTAGGTTAAGTTTTCCTGTCAGCTGTCCCTAGAACATGTTTGGGGTTTTTTGTTTTGGTTTGTTTGATTGGTTTTTTTTTACTTCCCTTCTTGCTTGTTATGGTTAGTTCTTCATCTACAAGTCTCTGTAAGTCTGGGAGCAAACATTTAAGCTGGAAAGGAATGTCAAAAAAAAGTAAAAAAAGAAGAAGGAAAAAAAAAAGGGCTAAGTCCTGTGATACTCTAGTAATTTTTTGTTGGGTGGTTGTGCTGGAGAAGCAAACTTGATGACAGAAATAGGTATGCTGAAGAATAGAAGCTTGGATTATTACTTTCTGAGAAATGACCCATGAGCAATTTTTGTGCTGCAGATGCTTTAGAACAGACTGACAGGGAGGAGGGGGTGGCAGGCACGTGTCTACTTTAAACACTTGGCAACCCCCCCTGTTTAGCTTCATCGGTTATGCGAGGCCAAATCTAACACAGTTACAATATAGAACTAATGGGAGATACAGGGCAAATTAAACTTATGTGCAATCCATCAATTGTAGGATAAAAATAAACAGTACTCAGACAGAAGCCTTTGAGCAAGGAAGGGAGGGAGGCAGAGATGACATCTTTGGTATGTACATCTTGACTTACCCGCTGAGGCGAAACAGCCTCTGAGCTCAGGCTTCCGATTAAGTGACTGGGACAGCTGCCAAAACACCTACGTTTGCTAGCTGATGTACTGCAGTGCATCGGTCCTGCAGGTTGATCTGGGAAAGACATGGAGTGATATCGAGGTTTGTTTGGGGCTCTTTCTTGAACAATGTCATAACAACGTGCTCTGCATCTTGTATGTCGAGATCTTAAAATAAATGTGATGGCGATGCTAAAACTGCCTGTTAAAGTGTTGTGCAAAAAGAGGGCCATCGGAGTTACGCCACTGAAGACCAGACTGCCAAGGGAGCCGGCTTGTCTGACCTCGTGGGCTGCATACCACAATCTTTAAGGTATGTGCCGTATGGGCTCCGTGCCCTTTAGAGACAAGCAGAAGGGGAGTGGCTGACAGTAACTATAAAGAGAGAATTATTTGCTTGCAGGATGGAGCTGGGTTGAGGTGGGCATGCAGCAAGGTCCCTCTACACCCCTGCACTAACCACCCTCAGGAGCCCTCCCGTGCCTAAGGCTCTGTGCCAGTGTGGATGTGCTAGCTATGTAGTGGCCCTAGCAAGTAAGACACACTTCAACTACTCAAACCGTGAGGACTGATTACAGTGGAGATTTTCCTGCTATACTATTTGATGAAAAATTAAATATTTGACTCCCACGAGAATGAACTCCAGAGCTCTGTATGTTCTTACATTGTAACCAAAGGGAAGGTAACTTTTTTATTTTCAGACGTGTGAACACAGAATTAAATCTTATGTAGTGATGGCTACAGGGTAGAACTTGAAGGATTTCCGTTGCTGATCTTTGCATAAAAAGACGGTTTCAGTGCTGTCTCAGCCAAAGCAGCAAAAGCTGTCTCCACCTAAAAGTACTAGAGAACCATAGACTGAAACCAAATGAAAATGCTGTCCATTCCTATGAAAACATTGTTTGTGGGATTTGGCACTCCATTGGAGGCTAATGAAGCAAATAACTTAATCCAAAATCCATCTGTTTGAGAAACTAGTCTGAATCTAAACCAGAGCACAGGTTTCTGTAACAACAAAAAGTCGTCCAAACCTCCTAGCCAAGTAGACTGCCACAAGTTATTGTGCAAAGTTGTTATGCTGGCAGATCAGTACCAAATGAAATGTGCAAAATCAAGTCAGACTCCTACCAAATACTGAAACGTGCAACTTCGAGTTGGATACAGGAGAACATCATAAATCAAATGGTAAATGCTTGGGAAAGAGAAGTGAAGGGAGAGACTGAGAAGGAAATCTCCTAATCTTTTGAGTAAAATATAGAAGAAGATTAGAGAGAGCAAGTAAACACCTACCTTACTAGAAATAAAACATTGTTCCTTGGAATATTTTAATTTCTATTGTTGAATTCCATGCCATGTAGCCTTCTCTGTTGAAACCTATGTGGAGGCAGGCGCTTCATATGTTGAATCCACTTCTGGGAGAAACTCAAGTGTGCCGTCTCTTACATGTGGGTAACACTTGCAGAGCTTGTTTTGCCAATAAAAGTGTCTTTGAATTGACTGTGGTGGGATGTGGTGCAAGTTCTGATGCAACATGAGGCTCTTTGTAAGTGCAGATTTTGATGAGAACTCATCTCTAAAATCTCTGGTAATTTTGTTTTCTTGTTGCTGTTGTGAATTGGCTCCTTCCTTTCTGTGGTCCATTGTTGTATGGTTGATGTTTGAAAATGAAATGTGTTCCATCTGGTTAAGAAATTTGATTTATCCTTCGAGGCCTGAACTGCTGCTTTTGCTAGTAGGAAATAAACAATGTTCCAACTGTCCCTAATTATCACCCACTTGCCTTCCTGCAGATCCATGGCTCTTGCAAGGGCACTAGAAGAAATAACTTATGGATCATGAATTGCATTTTTCCTCTCCTCTATTTCTTCATCTCTATCAACGTAGTCCTCTCCTCCGGTTTAAGCTTTGTAAATTAAATATGCTGCTTGGAACGATTAAACGATGGGCTGGCCAGTGGGGATGTGGCTTGCTTTAGGTGACATTAGGAATGTAACTGCAAATGACTTCAAAGGGCATGTTACTGATTTGGAGTAAGGTTTAATATAGTCTTCCTTTATGAGAAACATTGTCTTCAAAATACACTTTTAGAGTAATATAAAGCCCGTGGTGTGGGATATCAGAATGAGGGAAATTTTTGTTCCTGCTGCCTTTTGCTTTCAGTAAATTTGGTATCCCTCTGAGAGAGGGATTTTTTTTTTTTTTTTTTTTTTCGTGGGGGTGCTAGGATGTTGTCACTGCTGAGGATTTTTCTCTGCTCGCAATATTTGTGGCTTGGCCTCTAGCTGCAGGGCTTCCTTGACCCACAGGATGTGGTTTCTTGTTGTACCTAATCCAGTGTAAGTGTGGGATGCCTCACAAGAGCAGCCTTGCCCCTTATCCCTTTGGTAAGTCTGTGTGTATGCCTGCTGGATTGATCTGGTGCAGAACTGACCTGCAAAATGGTGAAACCAGTGGGTTGTGTGGTGTTGGCAAGCAAAGAAGAGAGTTGCTTTGCAGTGAGCTGATCGGTATAGAGCTGATGGAAGGATGGAGGGAAGCAAGACCAACCTTTTTTTGGCACTGGCTTGCTACTACTTCACTTTGCCTTAATGGTAATTTGGAAGAGCTTTCCCTGAAAACAGGGGAAGGTGAGAATTCAAGCCCAAGATTTAGTTTCTATGGCTCGTGAAAGCATAGGCCTTTTTATTGTATTGTACTTGTTTTACACAGTCTTAATGCTGTATTAGCTTCAAAGTGTGGTGAAAGATCAACCTGTAGATGTTGCAGCGGTTGCAGTACGTCGGTGGTGCCCGTTGTGGTGGAAGCTTCTATTCATTACGACTGGAAGCAAAGACCTACTGTGCTGTTTTGCTTGGGCTAACGCAGGCTCATGTTCTGAGTTGTTGCCAGAGAAATTGTCAATCTAAACATGAAAAGCTTTATCCTCTTGCTGTAGTGTGTTGACTCTTCTTCCTTCATCTTGCCTTTTAAATGGCTGATGTCAAAAAAAACCCTCTTTGCTAGACCCTTACTCGCAGAATCTGGATCGAAATTCTGCTTGCTTTCCCCACCCCTCTCCGCTGATGCAGTGGTGTGTGTGTCGAGCCTGGCCTGGGTATGGACACAAAAGGAGGCATAATCCCACCCTTCTCCAGAGTTGATGCAGAAATGGCAATGCTAATGCCTGGTTAGTCAAAGGAAGATGGAGCTAGCTGTTTGGAAACATCACCTGCCCAAATGGCCATTCCCGTTCTCCCTGAATGAATATGTGGCAGGCTGAAGGGGAAGATCTACGTGGGTTGAATCTCACACATGAATTGTCAATTGGATCATGTAAAGATTCGCTCTGATGGAAATCAGAGCTTCACAGCGTTACATGCAGTGTGTGCATTTAATGACAGTCCCTACTCTGAAGAGTTCGTAATTTCTGCATGCAATAAATTGACAGATGTATCGAATAAAGAGAAAAAACCACAACGAAATGCTGATCAATGCAGTAAATAGAGGCTCCACTTAAATGCATTGCCTTTTAGTCTGTATGTTGATACTCCTTGTCCTGTCCTCTCCATCCCCAAAATATCTTTGCTGAAGCTTCCTTTCTCTAATCTTTCCCCACCCCCTGCTCCTTGGCATGCTGCATGCAACATTATCACAGTTAAATAGACACATTTGTTGTGTCTGGGGTCTGATTTCTGGGAGAGTGAAAATTCTTCTCAGATGTGCGAAGACAGAAGAGGATCTAGTTGCTCATTTTGTCCTAGATAGTGCGTGTTTCTGTTATCTGCCAGCATGTTCAATAAATGGTTAGCGTTAGTCTGACGAGTATCATATCTGCATGCAGCTCACAAAGATCTTTTTTGCATCCATGACTCTTCCACCCTTTCCCCTATCCTGACTGTAGCAGCTCTTAGGATGGATCGCAAATGGATATCTCGCCATGTAACCACAAAGGTTAAGAAATCTGAGAACAGAAGCGTAACTTGGACTTGGTTAGGAATCCAAGTGTTAAACCCCGGATTCCTGACTTGGGACAGTTTAGCTGTGGTCAGCTTTAAATAATAATTACTGAATGTTCCTTTCTGTAGCAGCAAGCTAAATTACTGGGTAGAATTCCGTAAATACGTAATGGGCTTCAGTGGCTGCATTTACCCAGGAGCTTAAGTGTTTTCCCCCATAACCTTTGGAGATCATCTGTACAGAACTTAACTTGGGAGTGCCCTCTGTGCATGCTGTGATATAAAGGTTCCCTATGATGCTTGGGCCAGGTGTGTTAATGGCTAGGTCGTTTTTGGTTGGGGTTTATTTTGGGGTTTATTGTTTGTTTTGTTTTTCTATTTTCTTTCCTCTAAGGATAGTTGACAACTTGATTTTGGAGTCTACAGAATTTTTTCTTGCAAGGGTAAAAAAACTGAACCATGGTGACTGGTTGCCTAAGAGCCAGTGTTTTTCTGTATACTGAAGTCAGTGGCTTTTCCCCAATTAGAATGTTACATTTTTAAACATTTACTGTGCTCCAGTGTAGAATGATCTAATTCACCTAGTTTATTCCTTTTCATAAGGATTTTCAGCACAGCAGCATGCGTATCTTACTTCTAAACGTAGAAACACTTGGTAAACTGACTGTAAGAAGAAAACAACTCTTGAGCCACTGTAGTAAATATATCTGTAAAGCCTTAAACAGGAAATGCACCCAGCTTCTTCTGTCGGCTTGGCCCTGAGGCCATGGTTCTGCAAGCAGTGAAGCAAAGGGAGGAATCAAACCGAGCTGGGTGAGGAGGAGGAGGAGGAGTTGGAAGACCTTCGAATTTGCTTCTTTTTGCTGCTCATCACCCGCTGGACCACTTTTCCTGATCTGTTTTTTTACCAGGCTGCACAAGGCTGTGCCAGCTTATGGGGGTCATGGGACTGGGAGTAGGGGAAGGAGGGCTGGGAGCTCTTTAAGCTAGCGCTGTTGATGACTATGAAACCGCAGTCTTGGAAGTTTCTTCCTCATTTTGAGCGAGTATCAGTTTGGAGGACCTGGGAGCTGTGTTACCACTTAAACAGTCGGATCAAGGCTGCTTCTTGTCCTTTCCTTATTGTGCACAGAAGAGGGTTTGTTTTGGGAGGTTATCTGGCAAAGAAATCAAGAAACCGGGTTATAGCGTGAAGGGCAGAAGATTAGATCTTCCCCATGGAAAACAGTCATGCTTTTCTGAGGACTTGATACCTAAATCATCCTGTATGTATTTCAGTTTGCCAAGCGTTTGTGCACTTATAAGGAGGGACATGGGAACGATTTCCAGAATGCTGTTGCTATGTGTAATTCCATGTTTTCTGATGGTGTACAATAAAAAAATGGATGGAGGGGACTAAACCTGTAAAGAAGCACACTTCTTGGAATCTGGCATTAATGGACCATATTCAACCTCGGGATAAAGCACCAGGAAATGGGAAAGCTAACTGAGCTCAGCCTCTGAGGTTGAGATGTATGCTATCATGACTGTAATGGTGCGTAGCTTAGTGGTGTGCTGTGACTTCAGTAGATCTGATCTTGACTCATCAAGGCTTGTTGGCTGAAGGTCCAAATGTACCAGATGTTCTTACTTAGAAAATGATCTGTAGGAATAAATGTTATGTTCGTACAGTGTCTGGGAATGGCAGTGTAAGGTACCAGAAATATTTAGCAAATTTAGTCAAGATACAAACTGCACACTAAGGCCTTTTTCCCTACCACAGAAGTACTTTTTTTTTTTTTTTTTTTTTTTTTTTTTCTGACTGAAAAAAGTAATTTTACTGCAAAACCATTAAAATGGATCACTACATAACTCTTCCACTTCGGAGAAGAAAAAAGTCTGTGTCCAACTGAGAAAAAAAAACCTCAACACAACAACTTCCCAGGATCTTCTCAAGGTACATTGTAATTACTGGAGATAAAATTCTGCTACAAATAGAAGTAACTAGATGAGTAGCCCTGCCTTCTGCCACATCTTTACTACTATCCAGTCATTTTAGGTAGCATTTATAGCACTGATGGGCTTGGGCCATTCTTTGATCAGCGGAAGTGCTCTATACTCGGCTGAATAACATCACTTTTTGCAATGCCCGCAAATTGCCTCAAAAGCTTGATTCAACTTGATTTGTCATTGTATCCTACTCCCCAAAGTACAGTGGAATAACAGAGAGAAAATACCTCTTGAGTCATTGCAGTAAATGTATCTCTAAGACTGAATGGAAGACACCATGCTGTCTTTCCATGGTCAGGTTTTTTTCGCCCTGAGATCATGGTTCTAACAAAAGGCAGTATGCCTGTATGTAGGGTGAACTTTTCCTCTGTAGGCAGAAGAGTTTAAAAGGCTTTCAAAAACCATCAAACATTCTTCTTCCAGGGCTGAATGATGTGTCCGCTGAAATGATTTTGGGCTTTATGAAGAATCTGTGTCTTTCATTTAGATGTGCACTTCAGATCCTGGAACTTGGTCCAGAAGTAGTATCAGAAGATAGTTCTTAATAATATTTGTTAATACAGGCTCTTCTCCTGAGAAAAATCTGCAGGCATCTTTAGCCTGCTTTTGTGCGGAAGCAATGGTTATTTCAATATGTGTGCATATCTTCACACTCAAAAAACTGGTCCCAGAGAATAAAAGTTTCATGAAAATAGGCAGCACAATAAAGGGAAGGCACCACAGAAGCGACTTGGCTGTGGGTGAAGATTTCTTGTGAGTTTGCATTTTGTTAGACATGAAAGAATCCCCTCCCTCTATTTGGCAACAGATGCACCAAAATAGACTATTAAGAGATGAATCCATCCGAAACTGGCTTTGTTAGTTCTGCTTTTCATGTAGCTATTGAGATTAATCAGGTGTGCAAGTTGGAGTCGTGCTGGACGTAAGCCTATTTCCAGGTTCCCAAGCAGTGGCAGTGGTCCAAGCGGTGAGTTCACCAAGCTCAGGAGATACTTAGTCTTCTCTCTCTCGTTAGGAGGCAGAAGTCTTCAACGAGCATTAATTGGGTTGCACTTTAGGACTGCTCAAAAGCTTTGGCTGGTTTGGGATGTGGCTGCTTGGCTGCAGAGTGATATTTCTGGCAAGAAGTGTGTTAAACTTGTGTTCTGAGCTAACTGGCTGCTGGCTGGTTCCCAGATATGAATGAGAGGTTTGGGGTGGGGTGGGTTTTGGTTTTGTTTTGTTTAAACTTGTGATATTTTTGGACTGGATTTTGTCTGTTAAGGTTCTGATATTGTGCTCATCCCCAGTTTAAGGGTCTGTGGGAAGCTGTGGTCTCTTGTGCAACAAGAAATTTTAACTAGGATATCTGAAATAATTACTGCTCTCAGTAATCTGCCCAGTACCTCTGAATGGCTGAGTAAGAGTTAGAATATTGCTGAATGTCACGATTTACAGCCTGGCAACTTCCATTTATTTTAGCATGCTGGATTATAAACTGGTGCTTTAGGAGCTGCACGCAATTGTCCTGAGATAATATCTTGCCAGATAAGATCCTCTGGATTGCTGGGTCTGGTCTGATTGAACTGGAAGGAGGCTGCAGGCGTGATGATTTTTTCCCACCGAAAACTCAAATCTCGTGGCCTTCAGGCTGTGTTACAGTGCCTGTGTGCCTCAGCCTTAGCCTGGCCAGGGTAGACGCCAGCTGAAGGGCTTTTGCTGAGGGCAGGGAAAGGAAGGGAAGGTGTCCTATGTGCTCCCAAACCTCCTCAGCGTCTTGGAGCATGAGGCATGTTTTATAATGCAAGTTGAACCAGTTTTGATGGTCTTTCCTAATTAGTTACATCAGAAAGGCCAAGGATCTTTACTTCTTTTACTGATTTTTTTTTTCTCTTTCTTTCTTTTTTCCTGCCTTTTTTTTTTTTCTTCTCCCCTTTTGTCTTGCTTTCAGTTCATCCATCTGCATCTGGTCTTGCCCAGGCAGCTGCAGCTCTATTTGTATGTTCCCTGGGGGAGCTCTGGTGCTCCTTTAAGATCTCCTGTTGCTTTGGGAATTCACCTTTTAGACATGGTGCTTCATTAGCCTCTCTCATTTATTTAGTACTGTGAGAAAAGATTTCCCCTCCCAAAAAGCAGAAGAACGAGTTTCCAGCAGTATATGCTTGGGAGAAGAGTGTCTCTATGTAAATAGAGCAGGTTTGAAAGCCTCCTGCTATTGGCAAAGGAGCGGCTGGGGAGTTTTTGAAGGAATATTGTTCGACCGAGTTGGCACTGGGATGCCCTTAGGCGAGGGATGAAGAACCCCCTGCTCTTCCTTGCCCGGGGAAGGCTTGCTTGCCGGCGTGCCGCCATGCTGCCCCTATGCACCATTGCCTCTCAGCCTCAGCACAGTCACTCCTTTTTGTTGCTGCTCGTTAAGCAAAAAGAGCCATTTGGGGGATTTTTTTGACCGTGGGGTCCTGCCTTTCCTCGTTTGCCGCCCCTCTCCCCCGCCGGGCGTTGTGGGAGAGTCATCCCCTCTGCAGGCGGTGGTGGGAACGGCCCCGGCCTCACTTATCACCAGTGACAAATCAATGGCAGCCTTCAGAAAGCTGGCCCCCAGGATCCCCGCTCGCCCAGCTCTGGAGCAGTGGGAGGCTTCCCTGGCGGATAAAGGACTCCTTGCAGCCCTGACTTGTTGCCTTAAATCTAACTGAGGAAACCTTTTCATTCTTTTCGGCAGCGGCCCCTTCCCCTCTCGATTTGTCTTGGGGAAGGTGGCGGCTGGTGGAAGGGGGGTGCTTGGGGAGGGGGGGAGAGATGGGAGTGGGGGAGCATTGGGGTTTGTAACCGTTTTTTCTGTTTCCCTTTCACAACGGTCTGGCTAGTGCATGCAGAGCTGGGCTCACAAAGCCTCCCCGAAGCGCCCGGAGTCCCGCAGGGCTCCTCACAGTGCAAGTTTGCTGTGTGTATTCCTACGAACAATACAGCTGGGCCCAGCAACGGGCTCCAGCTTTGGGCAAATATTTCCACAGCTCTTCCTTAATCGCTTTTGAGGGGAGGAGGGTGAGATTGGTTTGAGAGGTGGGAGGGGGAAAGAAAATTTGTATATGCGAGGGAGACAAAAATAGAGATGGGTGGAGGGATTTATCTCTGGCTTCTGCGGTCCAGGCTTCTAAAGGGAGCCTTTGTCAGCATTCAGCCTCCATGCTAAAGCTAGAGAGGGTTTGGGGAGCATCAGTGTTGGATCTGAGGGAGGAGGGAGATTTAGGCAGACCATAATGGTTTGGGCTCATCCAGTCTCCTTTTTTTTGTTTTTCTTTTAGTAGGAGGCATTAGCTGACAAGCCCCTTCTGGGTGGTTTCATCCAAAGTGTTGGGGGTAGGCTGAAAGCATGGCCTTTTCTTGTGCTAAGTATGTCTAGCTTATTTCTGCTTAACTGTTCTGTATGGTTTTATGCTTGACTTCGTGTTCCCTCTACTACCTGTGAATTATCTCTCAATTTCTAGTTTATTTGATCTGGTTCCCAGCTCCAGATGTGGAAGAAGTCAGAGAAGTGATGTCTCTTTAAAGCAAACTGTTGCAGCTTGACTGTCTGATAGGTTTTGGCCTTGGGAGTTCCTTGAGCCCCATTACTGTAGTCCTCGGATAGTCAGGTAAGCTCCTGTCTATGTGCTGGTTCTGTCCCCCGTTTCTAAAGCTGCAGCGGAGATACCTAACCATCATGAAACTGTGTGTTTGTGTCAAGAAGTAATCATGCAAGCTACATTTCTCTGTAGCGTTACAAGGAAAAAGTCACCAGGCCACCTCCTTTAAACATTCCTTTCCATCCCTGCAGGGCTGGCAGCAAGCATGGCACACCCATAGCGCGGGGCTAAATTCTTGCATCGGCTGAGCTTGTGTTGCACGCATGATTTGCTGTGTATTAAAGATTCAAATGTCATCTTAGACCTGACGGTGGTGTTATAGTAGGAATGATGCCAGAAGCATAATCCTTGTTCCAGATCTATCAAGTCAGAAATTTGGGCAGGAGATGCCTACCTGTGTCAGCACTCTCCCGGAGCAGGGAGTGCTCTTGCTCTAAGGTCATTGTTCCACCGATGCTGAGCGTCACAAGGGGCTGTGCGTGTGGAGACTGGACTTCCTGAACTCTCTGGCCAAGGCCTGGTTCATCTTCCATTGCCAGTCAGTTAAATTCCAGCAAAATTTCCAAACTGAATCCAGTCTCCAAGCGATTGGCAGAATTCAATAAGTAAAGACTTACCCTGGGTCAGGCTGTGGGAAAATACGCAGGAAGGCAAGACTGCTGTGCTGTTGTAAAGCTCACAGTAGAGTTCTTTGCATGGATGTAGCCAATGCTTTTAAATAAGGGACATCCTTGCCTCTCATATGGAGGTGAGGGTGCAGGAAGAAATTAGTAATATGCCAAATAAAGACGTGAATGTACATAACTGTCTTGATGGAGAATTTCAGGCATCCTTATCCTTGCTGGCGTCTGGTGACAGCCCCTTTCTTCTATATTCATTGTACAGTATTTGTAGAAGCATTCTATCCTTATAGCATGACAACTACATGTGAGGCAAGGTTTGTAGGGAGAGAGAACAACTTTAGTTAGACCAACTAATACGGCTGGAAAAACAGACAAGCTTTTGGGAGCAGTTTCTCCTGAGAACTAAATTAGAAGCCGAAGTTTTTAAATGAAGTGCAAGTTCAGAACTGTTGCTTTGAGTTCAGCTTGGCTGTGTTGGTGAATTAGAAATTCAAGGGGAGGTTCCTGATACCTCTAGAGCAGAAGGAGGATGATGTGTGGGAAAGGGCTGGTTGCCATAGAGGCCAAGTCTACCTCAGTCCCTACCTGATTTTCTCTTTCTTTTTGGTTGATTAAAGTTTGACCAATTTCTAACTTTCCAGGCTCAAACTTGAAGGAGAGAGAAAAGAGTTTCTGCTTAAAACTCTATGAAACTTCAATTAGAAATGATTCACTGAGTTTGGAGAATGAGGATAGAGAGAAAATGCACCACCCTCACCACCCCGCCCATGTCGAAAATCTTGCCAGAAAAGCTTGAGAAGGTTTGTTAAGCCTCCCATGCTCCAGAAATACAAAAAACCCAGAAGGGGCTTAAAGGTTCTTTGGTGTCTCTGAAATTCACTCGTGCATGGTGGAGTTGTAAATATTTGAAAATTGGTATTTGTATGTGCTGAGTAAGAGTTAGAAAGCCTGTCAGCCAAAGCCTCCTTGACTCTTTCTGTGATGGACGTTGACGATCCAGTGGCAGGCGTGGGTTGAACAGGAGCTCTGCTCCAGTTATTCCCCCAAGCGGAGGGCTGCGGGGGAACTGTAGCCTAGATAACGCCTCCTGAGGGGCTACCCTCTGGGCTGGGGGGTCCTTCGCTGCCCTGCAGGCCATGAGAAGGAGAAGGCAGCTACAGCAGGCTAGTTCTGTGTGATAGGATGCAGAATTGAAGACTATATAATGCAAGAAATAACATGGAGTCCCCTGTGGAGCTGCGCCTGTCATCCCATAAGGCTGTAGAGCGGGTATGCCAAAACATTGCAGCTGTGTGATGCTGGATACTGAACGATACATCCTGTCTGCCTGTTCACATTCTTCCAGGTAATAATGAAGGGTTAACTTATTGCTAGCTCTTTTCCATCTGGATCACTTAGCTGCACTTTTTACATCAGCTTGCACCTGGCTCAAAGTTGAGTATGTGTACTCAGTGGGAATAGAGAGAAAGGTGACTTGTTTGCACCTGATTTGGATCATGTTTGAATTTCTGGGCATGGCGGGGTGTGTGTGTGTGTCGAAAAAAGAGAAAAGTTTAGGATGAAAGAATAGCAGAAGAGATTTGGATTCTTCTTTACAAAGAAGTCAAGCAGCTTGCTGAAAAAAATGGGATGAGGGAATGGGTAGATGGAAGCAGGGTGCTGGGTACCAGGCGTGAGGTGGGACACTGCCTTATGCTCCCTTTTCCTACGTCTACCCTGTCCCTCTTGCTCCCAAGTCCCACTTCTCTGTAGTGGCTCACCCACAAAGCAGCTTGTGTCTTTCAGGTTCTTTTCTGTTGCCTGTCCTTTTTCTTAGAAAGTTTGAGAGGCCTGAGGCTGACCTGTTTGGCACAGTGTTTTACTTTCGTACCACCTGTGTTGCTCCCCTTCCCTTCTGCGGTGTTTTACAAGCATCCAGCACTTCTGCAGACCATTCCTTGGCTCTCCAGGTTGGACACCCAGGAACAGAGGTTTCTGGCTTGGGACTCTGGCTGTCAGAGACCTATAAAATGGAGCTGATGAAACCATTCACAGCAGTAAGACGTGAAGACAAATGAATCTGTGTTTATGGACTGCTTGACTGTTATGGTGATGAATACCATATAATAATTTTATATTCAGTTCAGGCTTTGTAGTGCAAGTAATGTGGGGACTGTGTGGTGTCATAAAGTGCAGAAGGGGCCTGTTAAAAGCTGTGCAGGTGAATTTAATTCTAGGATTTCATTAAAACTTTTTTAACTTGCTTATAATAGATTTTAAATGTCCTGTGTAATCAATAGCAGCTGGATTTGTTTTCTTCTGAAGCATACTGTATAAGATACTGTCTTTCCCAGGCTGTTGCTCAGTTCTGCGTACCAGGAAGCGACCCTTTTAAATGTACACCTGTTAAAGTAAATTTACTAAAAACTTACAGGTTCTGTAACACTAGACCTGGTCCCTCATTTCCCTACAACGGACAGCAAGCTCGTGTTGGGGAGTCACGTGTGTCTCTTAGTGTGCTATTTACTGCTGCCTCTGTGGTTAACCTGTTCCTCATGGACCATTCAGTGGTGCCTAACTTTTTACACTGACACATTTCCTGCTTTGGGGAGTATATATTTATGTGAGTGTGTGTGAATATATTATAATATTTTCCTTGGAGTTGTCCCATAGCATTTCCCTCTTGTTCCTGCTCCTTCAGGAAGAGGAGACCCAAGTCTCTCGTAACACAGCGCCAGCAGCCTCTTTTGACCCATTCCCTGGTGAATGAGAAAGTCGAGTAAAGGCCACAGGTCTGCACGTGAAAAACACAGGGAACATGAGTTGAGATCCATGTTAATTCCCCCCCGGAAACTGCCTCTCTGTAATTACAGTTCCAACATCCTGCAGAAGAAAAGGGCCCTGTCCCCCCTACAGCCCCCCTGGCAAATTCGATGCTCCTTGCAGCAGGGAAACCAGGCGTGGAGCGGAGCAGGTCAGCTGGGGCCTGAGAACAGTCCCCTTCTGCCTCTTCATTGCAGGAGGGGGGTGGGGGCTGTTCCTCTCCCCAACCCCCTTCTTGCCTCTTCCCCCAAATCTCCCAAGTAAATACAATTTTATTTTATTATATTGCTGCCGATCTGCTGTTGTTTTTCATACAAAAAAGGTGGAAGGGGCAAGAAGGAACGAAAGAGTCTGGCGACAGGAAGAGATGAATTGCTGAAGAATGACACTGGCAGGGACTATTGTTCATTTTAACGCTGGAGCAGGAGCAGAGAGAAACGTTCACACGCCATTCTTGGGCATCCTGCTGGGCAGGCAAGGAAAGGGGCATTCCAGCTGGTCATGAGATTTGGCTGGACAGATTGAATTGGGCTGAATAGAGTGCTTGCCGTTTTTTATTATTATTATTTTTTTCTTATAAAGAAACCGACTGATTAATTGCAATGGAACCCGATTAAAGGGAGAGTCTGAAACCCACATAGACATTACAGACATAAAGCTGTCAGCCTACCAGCGTGTGATAACTGGGCCTTAACCCTTTACAAGGCTGATGGGGGTGCTCACCGGAGTCAGCATTGCTCAGTCTGTGTTTACATGTTTGTGTGAGAGAGGACTTCTGTCATTTGGGGAAGGAGTTGTGTGCACAGCAGGAGACCTGTAAGCAGACTATATCTCATGAAGGACAAGTGCTTGAAGAATGAAAATAAGGTTTGGGGGATATTTTGTTTGTGGAGAGGTTGTACAGGGGTTTGCTCAAACGTTGCTGGCTATATTTTAATAGCTTTACAGATTTTAGCAGCCCTTGTCCGTACCTGTCTCCCCTTTTGTGCAATCCTAAATGTGACAACAGGAAAAATCTGTGAAGGAACCTGTAAAGTTCCACAGACTCCTTGGGGATCGTTGCAAACGAACTTTGTAGAAACGTGAATACCCCTGTGGTGCATATAACATACAAAAACTAGGTAAGTATTTTAAAGAATGCTGTAATCTGTGTGAGAGCAAAACTAGTTCAGCTGAACTTGGGGACTGATGTGGAGATTGAAAACAGACAGACAATTTGGACATACGTTATTTCAACAGTGATGGAATGGAATTTCAAGATGCTTAAAGACCCTTGCTATGAGGGAAAACTCTCATTTTTATTATATACTGGTTTCATTTAAAATGTGTGGAAGAAAGTCCATGTTGAGATACTTCTGGTTTTCTTTAATCTATTTTTTTACGCAGCTGATTTAGTGTCTGGGCATGGTTGAATGCCCACTGCTCATTCTCTTGCTTCTGTAGTGCCATGTTTGTAGCCAGCTTCTTCTGTTGAGAAGCACAGATGATTTATTCAAATAGACTCTCCAGGCTTTGAAAAGGGTCCCTGTGAGGAGGGGGGTGGGGGGGCAAATGGCTTTGCCCCCCAGCAATGTTCAGCTTCAAGGGTGACCCAGTAAAGGATGGCGTGTAAGATCTCTAATGAGTATGCTCTTCAGTTGTTTTATCCTTTTCTACAGCACCCCATGCACATGTGTGCCTGCTGGCTTGGAAATGTTTCCATAGGGAGGTGGAAAGAGTGGAGATACAGTTGGAGCAAATGAAGGTCCTGCGTGGGCACAGGGAAGGTGACAGAAGGATTGCTTTTTGCTATCTAAAGCTCCTTGCTCTTTCCAATTAATTGAATCGCTGAGGTTGGAAAAGACCTTTAAGATCAAGTCCAGCCATTACCCCAGCACTGCCAAGTCCACCCCTAACCCATGTCCCCAAGTGCCACATCTGTGCATCTTTTAAATACCTCCAAGGATGGCAACTCAGCCACCCCCCTGGGCAGCCTGTCAGTGCCTGACCACCCTGTCCATGAAGGAATTGTTCCCGGTACCCCACCTGAACCTCCCTTGGGGCAGCTGGAGGCCGTGTCCCCTTGTCCTGTCGCTTGTTCCCTGGGAGCAGAGACCGACCCCCCCCTGCCCACAGCCCCTGTCAGGCAGCTGCAGGGAGCGACCAGCCCCCCCAGCCCCCTCCTCTCCAGGCTGAGCCCCCCCAGCCCCCGCCCGGCTCTGGACACGCTCCAGCCCCTCAGTGTCCCTCTGGCCGTGAGGGGCCCAGAGCTGAGCCCAGGGCTCGAGGGGCGGCCTCACCCGTGCCGAGCGCAGGGGGACGGGCACTGCCCCGGCCCCGCTGGCCACGCCGTGTGGGACACCAGCCAGGGCGCTGCCGGCCTCCTGGGCCACCCGGGCACGCGGGGGGCTCATGCGCAGCCCCCGCCGGGCAGCCCCCCAGCCCCCTGCCCCAGCCGCAGCTGCGGGGGCTGCTGTGCCCCACGGGCCCCCGGCGCTGAGCCGCGCCGCCCCTCGCACGCTTGGCCTTGGCCCCCCGGCCCGGCCTGCCCAGCCCTCCCGAGCCCCCTGCCCCCCGGCAGAGCCACTGCCCCCAGCCCGGTGCCACCTGTGAGCTGCCCGCGGGTGCACCTGATCCCCTCATCCAGATTACTGATAAAGCTGTTAAACGGGGCTGGCCCCAGCACGGAGCCCTGGGGAACACCACTTGTGCCTGGCCACCAGCGGGACGTGACTCCATTCTCCAGTGACTCCATTCTCCAGTGACTCCATTCTCCACCACTCGCTGGGGTCGGCTGTCAGTTTTTTAACCCAGTGTAGAGCCCACCTGTCAGAGCCAGGAGCAGCCAGTTTTTCCAGGAGATGTTCTGGGAAATGTTTTCAAAGGCCTTACCAAAGTCTAGGTAGACAACATAGTTTCCCTTGGCTACTAAGTGGGTCACCTTGTCATAGGAGCTTTCTGAGATGGAAGTTCCTGATCTTCCTTTATCTTGTCCTCCATGTCTGGTCACTTCCATCAGAAGCTACCAGTGCAGGTTGTGTCCTCACTGGCTTGGCTTCCTGGGAAGCAACTGTCAAAAGCAGGAGTCTTCATGCTTAGCTCCTTCCTGTTGGGAAAAGGAGAAGGGAAAAAAGTCAAAATGGGAGTATCTTTAAACTTTCTCTGCATAGACACTTGTATTAGATTGAGTGTTCAAGGGAAGAAGGGTAATGTGCTGAGTCCCTCTACTTCATCAGTAAAATGGAAAACAACGTGAACAGACAGGATCTCGCACTGTTTTCAGTGCATCCTCTTCGTGAAAAGAGCCTGCTGCAGGTCGTGCTCCTGCAGGCAGTGTGTACCACCGCCCCCGAGAATGTGGGATCTGCCGAGATCCCAGCCAGGGAGACTGCAAATATCCGCCTGCTCCTAGCTGACCAAGGATGACAGTCAAGTTTCATGGTAACTCAGCATTGACACAGCCAAGGAGTCAGGAGTGACAGAGTTTCCTCAGGTTCTCATTCTGTATTTTGGACGTGGAGAGGAAGGTAGATGAGAACCACTGTAGTTGCAAAAAAACCTATGAGCAAGTGGGACCTAAGAATCTGCTGTTCCTGCAACTAAATGGGGGATTGGACAGGGGAGTCGCTTCTGCACAAAAATCTTCCTTGTTGCTCACTTCCCACGTCTTGCTGCTTGTGTCTCTTCTGTTTGTGGCTTCCCTTCCTTCCTCCCTGCCACCTACTAGCCCTGCCGTAGTCCTTTTCCGCAGCTCTGTTAACGTTTAACAAATTTTCCTCCAGTTCCTATGTTTCTTTTGGCTGTAGCTCAAGGCAAACTCCCCAGATCCAAAACTAATTTAGGGCTCTGAGCAACAGTAGCATTTAAATGTTGGCCTTGTGCCATCAGGCGGGCAGCCTCTTCACTGAGAAGAAATCTAATTCCAGTGTTTATTAGATCAACAGTGGCCTCAGGGCTGGACTTCCTTTAATGTTGGCCTTTTAATAATTGTAAGGCTAATACGGGAACTTGGGAACCCCCAAGAGGGTCTCAGGAGCCTGACTTTGACCTTTTTTTGGGGAAGTAGAACTTGGATTTGACTTAATTTGGGTCAGGGAGCATAGGGGAGCAGACTGGTGAAGTGGAGCAAGAGGTGTTACTTTGACTTCCCAAGCAACGTGTGTAAATCCTTCCACATTTGTGCAAGAGTGACTTTGATTTCCTGCAAGTTTGTTTTAATGAGCTCTCTGGGGTAAGGACCTAGGTACAGGCAGGGCAAATTGTGCCCTGCTTAAGAAGTGGACTGGGACCGCGTAGGATCTGCATTAATTTCTCAGTTTGGCCACAAGTTCTTTGGGAAGTCACTTAGGGCTCAGGTTTCCAAGCATGGGGAGTGCCTGAAGTGGGAGGTATGTGCACTTAGCAATACCCAGTCAGGTCGAAATCTCTTTGGCCAGATGCGTAATGACAGTTAGATGTCTAATTCTCAAGTGATTTTAAATTACTTGAGCGCCCAAATACTTGCAGATCTGTGCTGTTTGGCTTCCGTTCTCTGCTTCTGAACTGAAGATAATACTTCCCAGTTTTTAAGAGCTGTTGAAATTGTTCATTAGTAGGAAAAGGCACTTGGACACTAATAGTGGAGGCCACACACGTACCTACAAAGACATGGTTCCGTAATTAGGCTGGTTTGCTTTTTGTGCATCTTCCTCCCCCTGCCTCAGTGCTGTTGCTGTTACTTCGTTGAGGGTGAAACCCAAAGTGAGGTATGAAATTGGCTGCAAGGGATACTTTGGTGCTTTTCACTATTGTGGATAATTTTTCTGGGGTGTGAATACGAGCGAACTGTGGAGCTTGTGGATTTGTAGAGGCAGCACCTGAGACTTCCAGTTGAAGCAGAGGAAGAGTTTTGTGACCACTTTCTAAGCGTTGCAAAGGAGTCTGAAGGCCAGGTGCTGTGGGAGGTATAGGCTGGTGCTTCGTGAGCTGCTTAGAAAGCAAACGAATGTGGGTGGGCTGAACAGGGGCTGATGTACAGCATAGCTGCCCTGCAGTAACCCCATCACCGACGTTCTTGTTTTTCCTGTTGGCAATTGGAATACTGGAAAGGACTTATCCCTTCTGAGCCCATAAAACATATTTGCATTAAGCTTGTGTTTTTGAGTGCACGTGTGTGT